>NC_031781.1:18873954-18977379 GCF_001522545.3 Parus major
GGATGGATGGATGGATGGATGGATGCGGGCGATGCTCCGGCTGCCCCGTGCGCACACCGACGGTGGGGGCGGGGTCTGTCGGGGGCGGGTCCATCCGCAGCCCCGCCCCGGTGCCGGTGCCGCGCTCGGTGCAGCCAATGGCAGCGGGGCCCATCAGCTGACCCGCGGCGCCTTCCCAGGTGCGCGCCGGCGGCGGCTCAGAGCGGGCGGCACCGGCACCGGCGGCGCTCCCGCTGTCCTGGGGGCGGGCAGCAGGCACGGAGCGACCGGTCCGGCCATCCATCCATCTCTCCATCCATCTCTCCATCCATCCATCCCTCCATCCGTCCCATCCATCGCTCCCCGCATCCCGGCGCGGTGGCTCGGCGGCGGCAGCAGCGGATGTGCAGCCCCGGGGGACACCCGCGGCAGCGCCCGGCCGGCGGTGAGTGCGTCCGCCGGGCTCGGGGGAGGGAGCGGAGGCTGCGGGAGCACCGCGGGTGCCAGGGCTCCGCTCCGGGCTGCCATGCCGTGATGTGCGGGGAGGGAGCAAAGTTTGCGGCGGTGGCCGCGCCCCCGGTGCCCCCCGGGGGAGTCCCCCGGGCTGCGGGGTCTCGGTGGCTCCGCGTCGGGACCGCCCCGGGGCTGCGGCCGCCTCGCACCTCCGGGGCTGCGGGCTTTGGGCTGCAGCATCGCTCTCTCCTCCTCCTCCTCCTCCTCCTCCTCCTCCTCCTGTGTCGGGTGCGCCGCTGTTCCCCGGGCCGGTTTGCGGTAAATCGGGGGTTCTGGGGGGGAATCGGCGGTCCCGGGTGCCGGCGGTGGGCGCGGGGCCGGCGGTGCGGCAGCGCTGCCCGCGTCCCCCATTTGCATGCGAATGGGAGCGGATCCCGGCAGATGTCCTGCCTCATCCATTCACCCGGAGGAATGCGAGGAGACAAGGAGCCTTCAGTGTGACAATGGCCCTTCAGAAAGCGGCATAAAGGCGCAGTGTGAGCGGGGCCGGGCTCCGCCGCCCTCCTCCCGCGGCCGCGGCTTTGTGCGCGGGGCGCTGCGGCCGCTCCGCACCGGGGGCTGCGGGACCGGCCCGGGGATGCTCCGGGGGCTCTTCGGGAAGTGTGCTGCCCCAAAGGTGCGGGGAGAAGCTCCGGGCAGCGGCAGCGCTTTACCCCGGGACTGCGGGTCCCGGCTCTGGGGCCGCGGGCGGACAAAGGGACCGGCCCCGCTGCCGCCCCTTTGTCGCCCCTGTCAAAGGGCCCTTTGAGCTTGGGGCCGGCCCCCGTTCCCTGCGAGAGGAGGGAGGGCAGCGAGGCGCATTGTGCCGGCGGCTCAGCCCTGCCGGGGCCGCACAACAGATGTTCGCCTGCGATTCTCGCTCTCCCTCAAGTTAATTCTCTCCCCCGGTGCTGGCTCGGTGCGCATTTCCCACCAGGCGACGGAAGGGAAAGTAACAGAATTAAACTCAAAGCAGGCAATAATGTTGTCCAAAGGTGAGAGATCACACGCAGTGTGCTTCTGTTCTTGTCCTGGAGCTGTGCGACGGCTCCCAAGTAATGAGCCCCTTCAATAAAAACTAGTTTGGAAGCCTTTAAATCTTTTCCTTACAAACTTAAAAGGTCCCTATAAAAGGAAGCCGGTATTTCTGAACAAGAAAATAAACCTGTTCTGGCCAATAGCTCAGATGTACCCACAGGGACATCACAGAGCTTTGAATGAGCAGAGGCACACCCAACATCAGCCCTGCTGTTGTCCAAAGGATCCGACCAAACTGCGTCCCAAAGTCTTGCAAGTCAGAATTAATTTAAGAGATGGACACACTGAGAGGGACAAAGCCGTGAACGAAGCATCCCAGATGGGAGTAGTGAAGAGAGGCAGGATGGTTCTGCCTGGGGCAGAGCACAGCCCCTGGTGTCCCTGTCCCTCTGCCTGCAGCCTCTGTTGTGCCACTGCTCCGGGACAACAGCTCCAGTTTAACTTTAACCTCGGCAGTTAAAAGTTACCTGCACAACATTTTATGTAGTCCGTATAAAATGATCTCTCCCAGTGGGCACTTTGGACTTTATTAATAGACCAGTTACTGTGATGACCATAAAGGCTGTTCCATTTACCTGGAACAGACACGATAACACTGCTGCTGCTCAATGAAGGAAATAGGATTTTGCATTAAGTTGGGCACTTATAGAAGGATAACAACTTTTCACGCCAACTGTGAAGGACCTTTTTTACTGCTGTAAAAAATGCTGAGCCCGTCCAAATTCAGGCTGAAAAAAGAAACTTGTGTTCAGTCTGACCTCACAGGGAACAGAGCCCTGGTACAGGCTGCCCCTGGATCCCTGGCAGTGCCCAAGGCCAGGTTGGACAGGGCTTGGAGCACCCTGGGACAGTGGAAGGTGTCCTTGCCATGGCGGGGGTGCCACTGGGTGATCTTCAAGGTCCCTCCCAACCCAAACCAATCTGTGATTCCACGATTCTCTGTGTGTATTTGTTTCCAGCTCTTAGAGCACATGGGATCATTTCAACAAGCAGTGATTAAAGAGTCACCATCATCATCATCATCACCATCCCTGAATCCCCTCGTGCCCCGCAGGCAGAGGAGGGGATGCTGCAGCCTTTGTTTCACTCCCATACAGTAGCGTGGCACTGCAGAAGGCAGGGAAAACTTTTCCTGATCGCTGGTGCTGGATTCCTGCTGCATCCGGCTGCTGCTGCTGCTGCCAAGGAGGGCGGCAGATCCCCGCTCCACGGCTGCTTTTGTAGGGACACTTAAAACACCTTGGATGAATCATAACAGCGGTCAAGTACTGCTGCTACTGCAGCCTGCATGGCTTCATATTCCCTGGAAAGGGGATTTATTGGCATCACTGGGGCTGCAGATTTCTTTTTGTTGTTGTTAGGGATGAGGGAGACTCGTCCACATTTGAACAATATTTTTAAATATTTTTTTAGTTTCTCGTATGAATTTTTTGAAGCCCTGATTTCTGTTAATGACACCAGTCAGTAAATGCAGGGGCTTTGTTCATAAAGCTCTGAGCCACGTTATTTCTGTCTCTTTTGGAGCTGCTCCTCCCCCAGGTGAGTGACTTGCCTGGTCCCAGGTTTGGCTTTGTGTCAGGCTAAGACCAGGATCAGGCATCAGACACAAAACCCAAGGAAAAGAGTTAAGTGATGTTTATAGAACAGCTCTGGTTGAACAATATTTATTTCAGTTTATTTTTCAACCAGCAAAGTAGCAAGATGCTGCAAATATTTACAAGAGGAGCCAAAATTTTCCAAAATAAAAATCCCTCTGTCTTCCTGTGCACTTTGTCACCACGGAGGTGCCTGTTCTTTGAAGCCCTGATTAATATAGATGAGTTGTAATTTTCTGACCAAGCCATCCTAGTTCACATATATTATTCCATTGGCAGACATGTGGTCCCCACAGCTGTCCCCTCATTTGTGTATGAAATGGAAACACTGGTGGCATTTGTAGGTTACCATAGTTACACGAACAATACACGTGTGAGGCTTCATCCTGCCAAGCTCCAGATTTTTTCCTGGCAGACATTTTGTAGACACAGAACTGAAGAAAATCTATGTAAAGTTTTTGGAAGCACATGAATCCAGCCCTCCTCCTCTCTGTTTGTACAGGGCTCATGGACAGGGAGCCTGCGTTTCAGCCTCACCACGGCTGATTCCTGCATCCCCTTCCAGCTGGAACTGCCAGCCTGGACACCCATGATGCTCCCAGCAATCCAGAATTCCAGGCTGTGCTCCAGAGCAGTGAAGTCATTAACAGGGTCAGGCCTTAAACACATCTTTCCCAAAAATGATGTGTGAGTTCTACACAAAAGGGGACTTTGGAGCTGGGATAGTTTTTCTGCTGACTGTGTCAGGAGGGTTGGCAGTGCCTGGGGGGCTCCTGGGAAAGTGGAGAGGTGGGAAGCAGCCAGAACCCCATGCCAGAACAGAAATCCCAGCAAACCCACTACAAATATTCCCATACTCTGTTTTGTCTCTGCAATTAACATGTGGGAAGAAAGATGGGCGAGAGCAAAGAAAATCACAGAGCTGGTTTTGTTGGTTTGTAATTCATTATTAAATAATGGTGTTTCCATGAGATTTGGAGGGCCTGAGTTCTGCACAGGGAACTCACAGGAGCACTTTGATAAGAAACAGTCACTGCAGATGTGCTGAGTTACTCCAGGGCTTTGCCAGTCTCGTTTGTTCCCTGCAGCTGACTAATTAAGTCCTTCACTAAATGGACTCTCAGGTCAGAGCTGAACTCGCCTCCACAGAGGCCTGAGAGCTCCCCAGCTGAAAGTTCTGAACCCCACTCTCTTACTCTTTGCTGCTTCAAACCCTGCAACTTTATTCAAATTTTGTTTTGCTCTTTAGATGTCGTCTTTGCTTTTTTTATGTACGGCACTGAAGAAAAATACTGGATTGGCCTATTTTAGATTGGCCTAATTCTCCCCCTGGTGAAGGCAGGACAAGTCTGGTATCAGTGAGACAAAAATTAGTCTCTGCTCTTAACTTCTCCTGCAAAATATTTTTGTAACTTCACCTTCTATTTCATAAGACCTTAATTTGGTGTTACAAGCCAGTGTTTCCTTGACATTCCATCTGGCTGAATTATTAAAAGCACAGGGCCTGTTTTTTACCTGGAGCAGTTTCTAAAGATCAGGTATTTGCAGTGGAGTATTGCCTTTTTCTTCCCTTTTTAACTAACAGAACAACAAGGCAAAGCAAGTTTAAGTAACGGGTCTGAAATATTTAACAGGGAGCTGCAGTGAGAATGCACTGAGGTTATAAAAGTGCCACAGAGAAACAGCTCTTTCCCTTATTTTATTGGGTACAGCAGCCTTACTACATAATTTTCTGTCCCGAGGTGCTGCCCTTCAGTCCTCAGTGGTCACACAGGGCAGTATTTCCCCTGAACAATTCCCAGCCTGAAGCAGCTCAACACGGAGACAAACCTTACTTGGGGTTTTAGTTAGAAATTTCAGAGGCTGTCAGTCAGCATCTCATTTCCAGGTATTTAATTTAACTAACTCTGGTGATTCCAGCAATTTGGGTGTCTGTCAGCTTGGATTAGAGCAGGAGAACCGAGGGCTTTTGGAAAGGCAGCTGGCAGGGTTTGCCTGGCTGGCTGCTCTGCTGGGAGGGGGTGTTGTGGTGTTCTGTTCTGGGCCTGGGAGGGGGCAGAAGCCCAGGCAGGTGTTGGGGTGGGGGTCTCCTCACGCTCCAGAAGCACCCACAGCTCGTTCCCCATGAACCATCGCTGTCCCAGGGCAGCCTGGGGACTCCTGGGGGTCACTCCCCATCCCAGAGATCAGCTGGGACCTCCTGGCTTCACCCCCGAGGGGCTGCTCTGAGGGTGTCAGAGGCAAGGGAGGGATGGCAGAGCAGCCCAGCCCAGCCCAGCTGGGATGGGGGAAGGTGCAGGGATGAGTCTGAGACCCCTGACCCTCCCCTGATCCTCCCAGGGATTGGGGATCTCCTGCTGGCAACACACACACCTTACCAGGTGAGACTAAACCACATCCCTCCCTGCTCAGCAAACACTTCTCCAAGCTGGAGAAATGCAGATAACCCAGAGCCCTGCCACTGCCATGGACAATTTCACCTGAGGTCGCTGCTCCTTAGTTTATTGCTGTTTTAAAGAGAACACTCATGGTCTAGGAGCCCATGTGGCTGTTTAAATTCATGGGAGGGGTTCCCTGGCTTTCCCCTCCATGCTGGAGTCTCACAGATCACATCCTAAACAAAACACCTAAAAGTTATTCACAGTTCTGCAAAACACCCAAAAGTTATTCACAGACAATCCCTGAGTTTGTCCCAAATTTGCTAGAATAACATTTTACCTTGTTTTAATAAAATATCAATCAAAGCTTGGATTGTCTTTTTGTAATTTGAAAATGTTTATCATTTATATAATGAATCCTTCATTTTCTGTTATTTCATGCATCGTATCATTTATTTGATTAAGCAAGTCCAAAACTATCTAATAAATTCATACCTTGCTAATGTGCTGCATACAATTACTGGGATGCAGATGAGCTACTGATTGGCCTTGTTTAATTTTTAAATTACAAATGATCCATCATTCTAACAGAAATAGAGTAAATATTGATAGTTCCAGAGAGCCACCAGTGACTTTTAATTGCATTGAACAATAACTTATCTTTGCCATAGGTGAGCAAGCAGTTGCAAAAATGAAGTTTTGTAATTGCTCTTTGAAAACAGGGTTTAAAATAGGTTCACTGTAGTAAAAGGCACCAGGTAAGACCAGGTCAGTGTTTGTTTTTTAAGTTCATTGACAAATCTGTTTTCATTTCTCTTTCTGCTCCTTTCAAGTACAAGTGTGGTTTATACAAATTAAACATGATTGTTCCCAAATGAATCACTGTAATTAGGTACAGATTTTATCTATAAACCATCGGTAACTTAAAATTTCGAGAGGAAAAAACTTCCTTTCTGCAAGGCAGCAGTTTTAGTACCTTCACTGATGAAAACTTCCACTTCCCTGGAAAACCTGGGATGTGGGCAAGGCCAGGACTGAAGCTCAAGGAAGAGTTTATAGGTTTCTTCCTAAACACACAACACATTCCACAGGATGTATTTTCTCTTTCTTAATCTCATGAACATCTCAAAGCAAGACTGCTTTGTGCATGGAGCAAAGCATCAGAATTCAGTGGTGCTTGAGATGAAATGGTTAAATCCAGGCTGTGGGGGTTCCACACTCCCAGGCTGGCTGAGCTGTCCTGATCTCATGGCAGTGCTGCCTGAAGGATTTTGGAACACAAATTTCATGTAGCAGAAAGACTCCTGGAAAGGGGATGGCTCGTGGGACACAGCAGTGGAACTGGACAGAAAGTGCTTTTTTCTCAGGTCAGAGTAAAGCCTTGGTTCAGAGCAGTTCCAAACCCAAATCTGTGGCCACTTAATGGAATTACTTCTATCCCTTCCCTTGGTTGAGTTCCAGATCTTTGTCATGGTGCTAACAGCCTTTCTATTAGATCTCAGCACCTCCCATGCTAAATCCATTTATTTTGTTCGTGGTATGCTCACAATCTTTCCTATCAGATCTTCCCATATCAGCCAACTCGATATATGGGTCTATTAACATTTAAATATATATAGCTCAGAAACAGAGAATTGGATTCTATAAGCATAAAACTCTGAAAAAAAAATCAATAAAAGTCTGTTTTATTCTAAGGGCTGAAGTCTGTGTCAGCACATTACATGTACAAACAGTGTAGATATAGATCTAGGCTAATAGTAAAACACAGTTTAAGACTTAATCACTAATAATTGAAAAGCTAACACATACTACAGCCACAGGAAACAGAGTTAGCAAAACAGAGCATAACAAGGACCAGAAAAAGAACTTTTCTTTCCCTTGATTGAAGAATTGAAGATAAGCAATTGAAGCTCCATGCACATACAATTTTTAATAACAAGCCTTATGCATTCCCTACAGCCAGCACCATTGTGTTGATTTATAAATACCTCCAGAGCTCCTGACTCATTCTGGTTGGGATTTATCAGGCACAGGGTTTTTTGGCATCCTCTGGTAGTAACAACCACGTACACACCGGAGTCTTTCCCAACTGTGGGGGATCCTGAGTGACTCACAAAACTGGAGTTTGATCTAGAACTGTGTAGGAAGCAAAATAATCACACTGCCAGAAGCCAGTCAGCAAAAAGGGAGGGAAAGGATTTTCTGTTGCTTCAGGAAAATCCTCTGGAGTTCTGGCATCCCTGTTTCTCCTGGTTAAAAATATTCCTTGTGTGCTCCTTCTTTTGTTGTTATTAACACTTTGCTTCCACTGGCCAAGCTCCTTGGCTCTCAGAGTGGTCAAAAAGCATAAAGGGAATTCTGCTCCAAAACCCAACCTCATCTCTCTCTTCCTGCCCTCTGTCCTCTTCTGGTTTTTTTAGATTTTTCTTTGAATTGTGCTGATTTTGATAGATAGTATGAAGCAGATATTTTCTGAGCTGCTCTACATGAAATCCTCATGAGAGAGGTGCCCCCATGGGTTACAAGATGCTCAGATCCTTCCACGTGGTTCTGAGATCCCAAATATTCCATGACTCAATTCATTTCTACTCTTTAAACATGGCAAGAAGCCAAAGTTGAATTCCTCTACCTTTGGTCCTCTTTCATTCATCAGCCAGCAGATACATGACATGCAAAAAATAGTTGGGAGAGGTCTTCCCATATTAGTTATGCTCTGGAAATTTTAGATACTGTACTAAAAACAATTAGGTTTGAGTTCTCCCTTGCATTTAAAGTAGAGGGCTGGGATGGGTTAGGGCATGAGCAGGGGAAAGGAAAGGTCAGGCAGAAGGGAAGAGCTGCAAGGAAAATCTCAGGGAATGGGATCTTAACCTGGCAGTGGAAAGGGCTGACTCTCAGAAATGCTGATCTGATCAAGTTCATCTGGTGAGGATGTGGCCCAAGAAAAATGATCACAGATAGGATTCTTCTCCATCAAATGGAATCAAAGCTTTGCCTTCACATTAAACCCTGCTGCAGGACAAGAGAACAAGTCCTGGATAACAGAACAGCTCATATTGTCCCAAGATTAAACTCATCCATGAGAAGAAATAAGTAGTAAGAAAGCTGATAATAATTTGTGTTCCTAAGAATATTCCTGCTCAAACACATCTCACCTTTAGGTTTCAAGGCTGTGAAGTGGTTCATGAGGTTTTTTTCTTTCCTAAAGCAAGCAGCCTCTGTAATTTGCCAGCCCCACTGTTTGTCAAGGCCCTGTTATTCCTGATGTTTCTGATATGAGTGGTTAATGGCCATCTGTGAGAGATTTTCCCTCAGTTTCCAGAAGCTGGGTTGCAGTTCTGTGGTGGATTTGATGGGCCATCAATACCCAGTGGCTGCTCCCTGAAAAGGATCCAGCCCCTTGCACTCCAGAGCAGTCTATGAATGAAAACCATTTTTCCCTCTCCTGCAAATTTGCTTCAATATTTTAATGAAAAATACTGTATCAGATGCGAGTCTTAAGAATAAGCCCAAATAAATTACAAATTTCCAAGCTGTAATATGCTGTTTCTGCAGCGCAGACGTTATGAATAGGATGCTCTTTGCAATTCTTTGGTGGAGATAAGAGTAGTATTTTTCAAAAGAACACAGATAAAGCATGCTAAGGTTGTCTTGAGATACAGCAAATCGCCTTCTCACCAGAGCTTTCCCCAAAATTAAACACAGATTTGATTTTGATGGAATGTGTGTACAGATGAAAAGAAAAAGTAGGCATTATTTGCAGGGAAAAAAAAAAAATCCCAAACCTTTAATATTATAAATCCCTGAGGATGTGTTTTGAGGCTTTATACCATTATTACATGTCCTACAGGCCCTTGTTTCTGTATTTCCTTTTAATACCCAGCTCCCATGTTCAGATTTTTTTCAAGCTCTTTCAACTGTCATCATTTTCAGCTTGATTTTTCTGTATTTTCCACAATCCAGACCTGTAAATAGCTTATTTCCTGATCACACTGGAGACTTTAGAAACCTCACACTATAAAAGGCTTATTATCAAGCATGATTCCTCAATATTTTTCTAAATACACAGCATTGCACTTGTAAATTTAATTCCTGGGCAAGGAGCCCATTCTGTGGAAACATCCTGGTTATTAAACTCCAAGTCCTCTTTTTCTAGAAGGTACAAGGTCACTGATGCTGTTGACTGGAGCAAGCCTGACTTTAGTGGCCTGGTTTTAGGCTGGGTTTAGCGTTGAGCTGTGATTTAGAGGATGCTCCTGTTGAGTGCCTCCCCCTGGTAAAGCGCGGCCGGAGGCGCTGGCTCACTGAGCACGGCACAATCCCTGTTTTATCCACGGAAAACGGGGGGTGCAGAGCTGCAGAGACCCTGCTGAAGGGCAGAGCAGGGCAGGGCAGGTTTTACCTCCATCACTCAAACACACAGAGCCCTTTCCTTAAACTCTGCCAGCTGCCTTTAGCCAGCCCGAGCTGCCCTTGGGGCGCTCCCTCTGCAGCACCCACAGGGCTCCAGGTCTCCAGTGTCCCCTCGTGTCCCCTCTCCCACAGTCACAGAGTGGCTCAGGCTGGAAGGGACCACAGTGGGCATCTGGTGCCACCTCCCTGCTCCAGCAGGGCCATCCCAGAGCACAGCAGTGTGTCCAGATGGCTCTGGAGTGTCCCAGGGAGGAGACTCCAGCCCCTCTCTGGACAGTCTGTGGTCACTGCACAGGAAAGTTCTGCCTCATGTTCAGCTGGGAATTCCTGGGCATCAGTTCCTGCCCTTTCCTCTTTGTCCTGCTGCTGAGGGACACAGCAGAGCCTGGATCTTACTGATCCCAGTCTGAATTCCATTTCCCAGTTCCACCTGGAGTTCTGCTCGGCACCACCTGTGCTGGGGTCCCTGGGCAGGGCTGCCCCACCTGCATTGCCCACCTGTCCCAGGCTGCAGCACCTCCTCAGCACTCCTGAGGGATGCAAGGCTGTCCCACAGGATGGGGATGGGGATGCAGGAGATGCAGGAGTCATTAGCAGAGCATTAGCACAGCAGAAATGTCCCAACACACAGCTCCATACTGAGCCTCAGCCTGGGAAAATGTTTCTGTGGAGGGAGGGGAGGAATAGGGGATCAGGGTGTGCTTCTGGCTCACAGCAGCTGCAGAATAAATTGCTTGTCTTAGCCTGAGGTAATTCCTTTGTGTTTCTGATCCCTCCAACTTTTACCTGGGCACACTCAGCGCAGGTGGCTGCTGACCAAAATCTGGGCTGATGCTACTGCAATATAAAAGAAATTCTGCAAGAATGAACTGCAGAATAGTGGAGAGGGAGGATTTGCTGTGGCAGCATCACTGTTTCAAAATGCATCCAGATATCCATGTGCAAACAAGATTGCTGCTCTTTTCAGTGAATTTTAATAGTGACCATTAATACAGTTGTCAGGGAAGTGACAACACTTTGTTTTCCTATTACCAAGCAAAAATGTTTAATATCTGTTCTTCTGAGTTGGCAGGTTAACTGTGAACACTTTTAATGAACAGTTTATTTCATGCTTGTCCCTTCATATTCTCCTCTTCCTGCACTGGAGGTTTAAATGTACTTTTTCTTCCCATCACCCACCCACCCAAACCCTTTAAGAGCCACCAGTAAAGCCATGGCTGCCAGGGCACACCTCTTTCCAAGGAAAACCAAAAGGAAGAATCTTCTCCTCCATAACCAAACACTCATGATTTCACCCAAACAAATTCTCAGTACTGACTAATTGTCAGAACTTAGGTGGAAAGGGAGGAGTTGGACCTCCCCACAGGATGGGAGACAGGAATGATGCTCCAGTTTCTGCCCTCGGGGAGCAGGAAGAAGCCAGCACACCCCAGGCAGCTGCTGTGGGTTTGCTGGTGACAGAAATGTGGTTCCTTACTGAGCAGTGCCATGGAAAATGCATTTAATTAGCTCGGAGTAAAATAATTCCCTCCATATCTCTGACTTAAAATTAGCCATTATTTCTGCTGATATCAAGTTACCAGCTGTTAAAACTGCTGTTGTGTGCTGGAACAGCAGAAAATACGAATCTAACGAATGAGAGGGAAGGCAGGGAATGCTGAAAGCTTTCCTTCACACCCTCAGTACCTGTGACAACAAACACTGCAGAGGTGTCTGGGATCAGACTGGGAAGCTGAGGATCCTGAGCCAAAGGGATGGCTTTTGGTGGCTGCTCTGCTGCCTCTGTAGCTTTGATCAGGGCTGTGCATGGGGTTTTACACGTCCAAACCAACCAAAGCCCATGATTTGGGTTATCCCTTCTGATGGGGGCTGGAGCATGTGGAGCTGCTCAGAATTCACTGGAATTACCCTGGAATTTCATCTCCAGCTTCATCCAAGCTGCCCTGGGTCGGGAGAGACTGAGGAAAGCAACATGCAGCTTGTTTCTAAAGAACATTTGCAGTTAAAGAAAATTAAATCCATTCACAGTAGAAAATAGCTACAGAAGAGAACAAGCCACTAGGAACTTGTAAAATCATATATTTACAGTGATCATAAACCCAGAACTCTGGTCAATAAACCCACAAATGCCTTCTTAGCAAGGATGAACAGGAACTGTAACGTGCATGTAAGAGGATATAAATATTCAACAAAGCAAGATCGAATTTTGAGTTTTTTTGCAACATCAAGACACACTCCTACATATTTTAAAAGAGCCTAGGAAGTGATTTTCAGGCAGTTTGGTTTTTAAAGCATTACATGATTCACACAGGTACATCAGGGCTAAAGCAGAAGTAAAACATCATTAGGGCCCTCAGCTGTGTAAGGCTCCAGCTCCCTTCTCTTCATCCCCTGAGAAGCTGCAGGAGGAATTCCACAGGAATTCTGCAGGAATGTTGGGAGCAATGCTCCCTCTCAGGTGCTCCTGCCCTGGGCCAGGTGCAGAGCTGGAGCAGGGACATGTCCCTGTGTGAGGGGACAGCCCACGGGCACCTCCTGTACCTGCCTGGGATTGTGGCTGGGGGAAAGCACCGTTATTTGTGTTATTCACTGCAAAATGCTGCCATCTGAAAATCTGCAATTAAATCAATTAAACTTCCAATGCCATCAATTTTCCTAGAATTGGCTGGTTTGGGTCAGCTACAAATGTGTTGCTGTGGAGGGGAGCATCCATCAGAGTCAGCACAGCTCAGCCTCCTCATCACTCCATGCTAACATGTTCCCTACTATTACAGTGCCCTTAGGGTTTATTTTTTAATACAGTCTTAGTCAATTCTTCCATCAGTTGGAAGTTATTTGGGAAGGAATGTTGGGCCTGCAGTTGGTTTTCCCCTCTTCAGCAGAGTCTGCTGAGCTCTCACTCAAGTCTCAGCTACCAGAGAGAAAATCTGACTCCACAGGGTCAGATTTATTCTGGGTCCCATTCCTCTAAACACAACCACAGAATAGCAATATAAAAATAAATAATAAAAATGCTGCTGTGGGTGTGTTCTACCTTCAGCACTACATCATAATCTAAAATAAAACACGGTCATTTCATTATCTAATGTGACCAGACTTAGAAACAAGTGTTGCACAAATGGGATTCCTGTCACCACTGTCCAGAGGAGTATTTTAAACCTATTTTAGAAGCTGTATTTTATTATTTTATATAGTAACCTCTTCTGTGGGCTGTGTCATGGTTGAAGCTTTGCTACACTAATTGGAAAATATGTGATTTCATCACTGTGTTCTCTCAGATATCACAGAGTGGTTTGGGTTGGAAGGGACCTTAAAGCCCATCCAGTTCCCCCCCTGTCACCCTTCACTGTCCCAGGGTGCTCCAGGCTCCATCCAGCCTGGCCATGGACACTTCCAGGGATGGGGAGTCCATACAGCACATCCTGCTCATTTTAGTTACACAAAAACCCAAACCTTTTGTTTGACAAGTCTCAACTGCACTCCCCAGAGGGGTTTTCTGATGAAGGGAGAAGGAGAAGGATTTTACTACGACATTTTCCTGGAATATGTGTTCAAAGCCTCCCGATACCCCAGATGTTCTGAGGTGCCTGGACACAGCTGGGTTAATTTAAAAGCACTCTTGCATGAACATCTTCAGGCTAAGCAGATACAAGTGTGGGGCTTACACAGCAATTTGGAATTGTGGTGGAGGGTTCATATGATCACAATGCAGTACAAGCTGCTGAAATAAGGGCAGTACATTCATTTAATCAAATTTACTGTTATTGTTTGGTGCTGAGCTGGATTAAATCTAAGCCGTTATCTGGAACTGATTTGATTAACTCGGATAAATTTTGGCAAAGTTCATAAGCATTTAGCTTCAAACTTCTGAACAAGCAGCTTCCTGAGCCTTAATTCCAGACGCCTGAAATCCGAGCCCTGGGGACAGGGATTGGGTGTTGACAATGAGGTCCTGCTGTGCTCACCAGCACATCCTCCACCCTCAGCATTCCCAGGCCATTCAGACAACTCCTGCAGGGTAAAACTGAGAGGTGTCCATCCCAGAGTCTGATTTTTAGGTAATTCACTCAGATTTCTCATGTAAACTCCAAGGAGAGAGTTCCAAACCCTACCTAATTTACCTTCACCAGATTGGGATTTTTGTAAGAGATTACTGCTCAAATAATGATTGTTTTCAGATATTTTCTTTCAAAAACTGAAGAAACTAAATAATAGATGAACTGTATAGGAGCTGAGCATAACATCTACCCTAATCTGCTTTCAGGACCATCTTCAGGCACTGATTTGCAGAAGATTCTAAAACACTGAGGAGCAGCTGGGAGTCTTCAGAGAATTTCTTAACTTCACTAAACTCAGAAAATCATCCTCCACCTTTCTGGATGTCCAAGCCTTTCACCTTAAACGTCAAGCTTTACATTTTCTGCCTGATAGGGGATCACCCTCTTCCTCCGTGGGGATTTTAGGGGGCCGGGGAGCTGAACCCCCTTGCTGGCCAGCATGGCAAAGGTTAGAGTTGTTTTAACTGTCTGCCAGTTGGTGCTAGAATTGTTAATGAATTCATTAACTGAGTCTTCCATACAGAGCAATGAATGTCCACAGCTTTGTGTCTGTGAAATCAGGCCCTGGTTTACACCCCAGTCAACCTACAGGGAAGCCACCACAGTTGACTGCAACGACCTCCGGCTAACAAAAATCCCCAGCAACCTCTCCAGTGACACTCAAGTCCTTCTGCTACAAAGCAACAACATTGCAAAGACCACAGATGAGCTCCAGCAGCTCTTTAATTTAACAGAATTGGATTTTTCACAAAATAACTTCACAAGTATCAGAGATGTGGGGCTCTCCAATCTCACTCAGCTTACGACTTTGCACCTGGAGGAGAACCAGATCACGGAGATGACTGACTACTGCCTGCAAGACCTCTGCAATCTGCAGGAGCTCTACATAAATCACAACCAGATCAGCAGCATCTCTGCAAACGCATTCTCTGGCCTGAAAAACCTTCTGAGATTACACCTCAACTCCAACAAATTAAAGGTTATTGACAGCCGCTGGTTTGATTCTACTCCCAACTTAGAGATTCTCATGATTGGAGAAAACCCAGTGATTGGAATACTTGATATGAATTTCAAACCACTCTCAAACTTAAGGAGTCTCGTTTTGGCAGGTATGTACCTCACAGACATTCCTGGCAATGCCTTGGTAGGCTTGGATAGTCTTGAAAGTCTTTCTTTTTATGACAACAAATTGGTAAAAGTTCCTCAGCTTGCACTTGAGAAAGTTCCCAATTTAAAATTCCTGGATCTCAACAAAAATCCAATTCATAAAATTCAAGAAGGGGATTTTAAAAACATGCTCAGATTGAAAGAGCTTGGGATCAACAACATGGGAGAGCTCGTGTCCGTCGACAGGTACGCGCTGGACAACCTGCCTGAACTCACAAAGCTGGAAGCCACCAACAACCCAAAGCTGTCTTACATCCATCGCCTGGCGTTCCGCAACGTCCCTGCCCTGGAGAGCCTCATGCTCAACAACAATGCCTTGAACGCTGTCTACCAAAAGACGGTGGAGTCCCTCCCAAACCTGCGTGAGATCAGCATCCACAGCAACCCGCTCAGGTGTGACTGCGTCATCCACTGGATCAACTCCAACAAAACCAACATCCGCTTCATGGAGCCTCTCTCCATGTTCTGTGCCATGCCCCCGGAGTACCGGGGACAGCAGGTGAAGGAGGTGCTGATACAGGATTCAAACGAACAATGTCTTCCAATGATCTCTCACGAGACCTTTCCCAACCACTTAAACCTGGACATCGGCATGACGGTGTTTTTAGATTGCCGGGCCATGGCAGAACCTGAGCCAGAAATCTACTGGGTCACTCCTCTGGGCAATAAAGTCACGGTGGAAAGCCTCTCTGACAAATACAAACTGAGCAGCGAGGGCACCTTGGAGATCTCCAACATCCAGGTGGAGGACTCCGGGAGATACACCTGTGTGGCTCAGAACATAGAAGGGGCTGACACGAGGGTCGCCACCATCCGGGTGAACGGAACGCTCCTGGATGGCACCCAGGTCCTGAAGATCTACGTTAAACAAGCCGAATCCCATTCCATCCTGGTTTCTTGGAAAGTCAATTCCAACGTCATGACGTCCAATTTGAAATGGTCATCGGCCACGATGAAGATCGACAACCCTCACATCACCTACACCGCCAGGGTCCCGGTGGATGTGCACGAATACAACCTCACACATTTACAACCCTCTACAGATTATGAAGTGTGTCTGACGGTGTCCAACATCCATCAGCAAACACAGAGATCCTGTGTCAACGTCACCACCAAAAACGCGGCTTTTGCGCTGGATATTTCCGACCAGGAAACCAGCACGGCACTGGCAGCGGTGATGGGATCCATGTTCGCTGTCATCAGCCTCGCCTCCGTCTCTGTTTATATTGCAAAAAGGTTTAAGAGGAAAAACTACCACCACTCATTGAAAAAATATATGCAAAAGACCTCTTCAATCCCCCTGAACGAGCTCTACCCTCCACTTATTAATCTCTGGGAAGGTGACAGTGAAAAAGACAAGGATGGCTCTGCAGAGACCAAGCCAACCCAAGTCGACACATCCAGAAGCTATTACATGTGGTAACTCAGAGGATATTTTGCTTCTGGTAGTAAGGAGCACAAAGACTTTTTTGCTTTATTCTGCAAAAACGACGAGTTGAAGACTTTTGTATTTTTGACTTTGCTAGTCCGTGGCAGAGCGGTGAGGACAGGTGGATATTTCAGGATTTTTTAGTATAGCGTATCGCAATGGGTTGACACAAATGGCAGCTTCACCTAGCTTCCACTTCTCCCTTTATTTTCTTTGGGTGGTTTTTTTTTTTTATTCCTTTTTATTTTTATTTTTAGTTATTGTGCTAAACTTAACGCTGTCCTAACTCCAGTGCTGAATTAAGAAGGAGAGGCCGTTCTCCCGAAGCCATCGTGGGGCAGGATGGAGATCACCCCCAGTTCTGGACCTGCTGTGAATTAGGTTTGTGACCCTGGTCTGAGGACTCTACCCTGAGAAAAGGAGACCCTGAATGATGTTAGTTGACTGTACTGTAATGTTGTATCAACTGATTTGAATGTTTTTGACTTTCAACAATGAGTTTTCTTTTTTTATTATTATTATTATTTTTGTAGTAGTTGAAGGCTTAGGTAAAGCTAACAGGCAATAGGAATATGTACATCCAGTTTTTTAATGTAACAGACTAAATGTTAATTGTTCTCTTATTCTTTTTATTCTATTTAGTAGATACTTTGGAAGAATTACTAGAGTTTTGTTGTGTTTAAATCACCAACACACGGTGTTTAATGAAGGCAGAGCTGTAATAAATTTAGTTTTGTTCTGATTTTTTTAATTTAGAAGTCACAATAATGTATTGGGTTTAGATGTCACTAGTTTGACTGGTGATCATGTTTTGGCATAAAATATATCCAAAATGTTATATAAAAATATCGTGGGGGGTTTTTCTTGATGAAATGAAGTTCCAGGTTCAGGTTTTTTATGCATTTATGTTAATAGCAGGGTTTTCTCTGCACTTAAGAGGGCAAAATATGGAAAATAATTTATTGAGAAAAATGTCTCAGCATGGCTTTTGGACTGAGAGTCACATGCAGAATCAAAACTGTTTGGTGTAGGGTACACAGCAAAAAGAATTCACAGAGTGTGTAACAGGACTTTTTCCTTTTTGTATACTTTTCTGTTTATATCCTGAGCTAAAATAGAAATGAAGCTGACATTTAGCTGTCATTACCATCAGTTAGGACAAAAAAAAAACCTCAGTGCTACCAAACTGAAATAAACCAGTTGAATCTCGGAACATACTTGAAAAAAAAAAAAAATATTTGGATGAATGTTCTTCCAAAAGCAGAAATTAAGATTAAAACTACAGTTACATTTGGTCCAATACTGAACTGTACTTTTTACAGGCTTAAAATTAATCGGTATTCTGAGTATTTTCCTGAATTCCTGTGGTAAAAGAGAGCAGCAGTGTTCTGTGTGCACTGGGTACGATATAAAGGCATCATTTACAGTTGAACCTACAGAAGTGTTGTCTGTTGTCTTTTCTGAGTCCCTGGAAGTTCTGCACACGAGTCAGGAGCAGGGTGGGCTCTGGTGAATACATGGCCACATCACACTGCACCCCTCAGCAACAAGCACAGCATTTTCCACACTTTCAGTGTGCAATTCTTACACATTTTTACACAGCAAACAAGTTCTTAGTAAGTAAAATTTCCTTGTTCAAATAACTGATGTGCCTGGGGCTGTGTGAAGTTTTTTAACTCATTGGCTTCTCAAATATACCCAAGACCCCTCAAAATTTACAGATAAGCTTCAAACTTCTTTTTCCTTGTCTAAAAGTGAAAAGTTACCAGCATTGTTTCACTAATCAGCTGCCTTGGTACAAAACCCTGAGTCCATCCCTTGGACAAGCTGCCCCATTGGTCTTGTGTTCCCACATGAGGCTGGGTGAAGGTCTTAATTACACATTTCAATCAAGTATTTGTGCTGCTGCACACCACCTTTCCTATGTTCAGGAGATCTCATACATTTTTAATCATGTGACAATTAGATTTTGGGGCTAGGCAAGTGTCTTTTGATCATGGAAAAGTAACAGAGTGAAAGCATTTCTTCATCACCTTCTCCTGGATTTGTTTTTAATGTTAATGGGACATTTCCTCATGTTGCCTTCTCCAGAAGAGCTTCAGAGCAATAATTATCTTGTCTATAGCCTAGTCTAACCTTAAATCTGCAGTCACAATCAATTTAACTGAGATATCTTCTGCAGCAAATATTCACTACTTTAGCCAGAGAAAAGGACACTGAGGACAAGGCTGGCCACAGAATGTTGGCTTTTAGCTTGCATGACATCATGAAATTGTCTCTGGAAAATAATTAATTGAACAGGTGTCAGAAGAAGGTGCAAAGCAAGGCCCCTTTTCCATCATCTCAATGTCCTGCAGCATTTTCCTGGGATCACACAGCTCTACCTGAACCTCCCACCAAACTGGTGGGGAAAACATCACTTTTGTTTCCTCAGTGACCATAAAAGCTAACCTGTGCAGGGGGCTGCCCTCCAGAAGAGCCATCCTGCTCTTCCTCCATCCCCATCTCCCATCCTTGATCCCAAACGAGCTCGATCCCATCTGAGCCAGCTTGTGCTGGTGGACACAGCCCACAGCACCTCTGAGTGTGTGTGTGGGGGCAGATCTGTCTTCAGCAGGCTGTCTGTGCAGATCTGGGCAGCTGAAAACAGGTGACAGGGCCACATGGCCACGGAGGAGCACAGAGCTCACTGAGCTCAGCAGTCTCCAGCCAGGAGGAGATGTTTAACATGTTCATTTCCACCAGGGAATAACAGGCCCTGTGCTCCCCCTCTTTTCTGTCATTTAGCATCTTTTTAGAGCAGTGCAGAGAGCTGCAGGGGAAGCAGGCTTGGAACAGCCACACTTCTTGGGGAATCTGCAGGATTGCAGGGAAGCTGCTGCTGCTGGAGGGAGATGCAGGGCACCCCAGAGCAGCAGGAAACACCTTGTTAAGGCAGTGTATTCTGCACACACAGCCACCTGTGCTAAGTATTTTCAGCCTCTTCATCTGACCCTGCAGAATTCTGTAGAGATTCCCTGGATACTTAAAATCTTGCTAATAAAAGAATAAAAAGTGGGGAAGAGTTTAATCACATGTGGCATACAATCGTAGTAAATAACCTTCAACTTTGTGCTAGCAGTTTTATTGTGCTTGCAGTTTATTGTAAGCAAAAATAAAAATACTCTAATTGCCTTCAAAATGTATTTGCATCTACTCTTCACTGAAGACAAAAACCACCCCAGTTTGCTCAGAATCACGGATGGAGACTGGAAACTTGGAAAAGAGGAGGGGAACACTACTGTTAACTTTCATTTGCCTAATGGTTCAGAGAGGCTGTGTAAGAGCAGATATTTCATACCCAACTAAACTGCACTGTTACTTCCCCTTTGTTGCCCAAAAGTAAAATATTTCAGTCCCCTGAAGAGTAAATAACCCTCAAGTGTGGGATGCAGTACTTTAGCTAAACTCACTTTTCACCTCCTCACCTAAATCATGTTTTATTGGGTTGAGAGATTTTCACCCACAGGCCAAGACTGACCCAGGACATGGCCCTGGAATGAAGAGCACAAACTCAACAATCCTTTCACACAACCTGTCCTGCCCAGGACTCCTCCCTGAGCCACTAAAAGGTGGCTGTGAAAGGAGCAGCACTTTGGGCCACAGGTTCCAAAAAGGGGTGAAATTGGAAACAGGTCAGGGAATCAGAGATCCAGAGAGAAGGGCATAAATTCCTTCCTGACAATCTGGGACATCAGTGAGAAAAAAGCATTTGAGTTCAAATCAGGCAACTCTTTTTGCTTTGTGCTGGCAACCTTGAAAATAAGGCTGAGGACAAAGCACTGCAATGGAATTCCTGGAATTCCTGGGATGAAGAAGTGAGGGCTAATTCTGGCCAGTCTCTGCCACAGCAGTGCCCTGCATGGGGACAGCTGTGTCCATCTCCCCATCCCACACAGCACCAGGGTGGGTGTGCACATCGGGAAAAGCACACAGGAGTGTGGGACTGGGGAGGGAAGGAGCCACCTCACAACCCCCCAGTGCACCAGGAGTGGTTGTGTGCTGCACTGGGATCCTGTTCTCATCACCACAGTCAATGCCAGGAATTCCTGCTGCAGCTGGAGTTTGCTTTCTCCTGCTCCCTGTGCACAGCCCCATGCCTGGAGGGCAGGGTGGATGTGCTGCCGTGGGATTTCTTCAGGAAAAGCCAGAGATGTCCCAGGCAGCCCAAGCTCAACCAGGGGCACTGCAGGAAAAGCCATTCCACTGCCCCAGCCCAGCTGAACCTTTCCTGCTGCCATATGGAGGAAGTGTTTCCCCTGAACTCTCATCCTGCAGTCAGCTCCAGCTGCTGCAGTGCTTTGTCTCAGAGCTTTCATTCACCTCAGCCTTGCTCTGCACCAGCCTCCCCCTGCCCTCCAGCAGGCTCATCAGGAGACCTGCAGAGCTCACTCTGATTTGTGTTTCCCTTCCCCTGTTCCCTTTTTTCCCTCAGCTGTTCCCTGTGCAGCCCTCACTCGCTGCTGGCTGTCAGTGAGAGTCACATCACACCTGGTGTCACCTCCCAAACCCCCAAACCCCTTCCCTCTGGCTCCAGTCCTCCACCTGCCCTCACTCCTCAGCACATCACAAACCCCTGTTATATTTCCTATCACAAACCCCTGTTATATTTCCTATCAGTATTTACCAACAAAAAACTAATTTTCCTTTTTAGGGTGATACAGGAGATTTACCATTAAATTTCTACTGCTGTAGAATTAAGTAGACCAAAGGAATGCTGAAGCATAATGAAAGCATCATAACACCTTTTTTGAAATGCATGAAAATAAACACTTTGGAAAATCTGGAATTGATCATTAAGTAAAATATTCAGAAGTGACTAAATGACTTAAGAGCTTACATCTCATTAACTTCAGTGGTGTGACAAGTTCAAAATCAGGTAAATGAGATTTTTCTTGGGTGCATCTGGAAGCATTAACTATCCTTAAATTCTCAGCAGCTGTGAAACATTTTATGTGGAATTTTATAACATGGAGGTTTTTTTTCCAAAAAAGTCACTTGAAACCATAATTTTTATCCCCATTATGGGAGCTGGGGGACAGAATTTAAATCATATAATCCTCAGTGGAGTCACTAATTCGCAGTGATTAAAGTTAAAAGAAAGAACTTTAAAAACTGCAATTCCAGCTTTCTGCTCACAACTGGAGTAAAAGTTCTTGGCAGGTTTTTTTAACCAGTTTTTCCTGCCAGGGCCTGTCCTTGCTGTGGCATTCCCTGGGCCTTGGATAAACCTGGATGTTCCTGAAGCTGCATCCATGCACAGCTTTTTCCAGAGCAGCCAAACCAATTCTGGGGAGCTCCAGGTCACTCCAGGAGCCCGTCCCTCAGTCCTGCTCCTCTCTGTGCCCCACAGTGAGCCACAAATCCCACCATGAAACCACTCCCAACACTGCTGAATTCAGCCTCCAAAATACTGCAGGGAAGGGGGGATTGGAGAATGGTTGAGGTGAAGAGGTTTGGTGCCTCATTTCATTTCTCTGGCCCCCAGATTTCCAGTGTTTTCCATTCAAACACTGATGCTGTAACACCTCTGCATATCCAGTGAGGAGAAGGCCAGGAGCTGGACTTCAGTGATCCTTGTGGGACCCTTCCAATTCAGGATAATTTATGATGCTAAAATTCATATTTTTCATAGTGACCAAGTTTTTCTGATTTGCCTCTTGTTGGTGGGAGCCCAGGATGGATTCCTAGAGAGCAGCATCCACTCACAGCAGGAAAACCAAACAGCAAGTGGGGGTACAGCTCTACCCCACTGTGCCTCACCTGCTTCTACCTCCCCAGAGCTGCACATACAGTAGATCACCATGGAATCAAACTCCTCAGAGCAGCTGGGGCTGCCCCTGGATCCCTGGAATGTCCAAGGCCAGGCTGGACACTGGAGCTTGGAGCACCTGGGACAGTGGGAGGTGTCTCTGCCATGGCTGGGTGGCACTGAGTGGGATTTAAGGTCCCTCCCAACCCAAACCATTCCATGATTCCATAATAATAATAATAATAATAATTCATAATAACCAATTTTACTGCATCCCTCTCCTTTGCTGAAACAAAACCACAGCTGTTTTGACATGGGTTTGTAAAACAGACATCAGTAACTCTGGCAGTGCCAACACCATCCCTGTGGCTGGACTCAGCCACTGAGCAAAACCTCTGGCAGTTTTTATAGGAAACAGAGACAAAGCCCAGCGCTGCACTCCACATGCCATGATCTGTACAAACTGCAGACCAAAGCTGAGCCTAACACTCCAAACCCACAGAGGAGGAGGGAGAGCACGGGAGGAGCCTCTGCAGAGCTGAGGTTCAGTGTGAGAGCCCAGCCCTGCTCCTGCCCCAAGGAGGAGCACAAACAGCAGCCCCAGCCTGCTCCAGCCTGCCCTGGAGAGCAGGGAAAGGAAGGTGCAGATGCTGAAGTGCACCACTGATCACTCCCAAGGAGATCCTGCAGTGCCAACAGCTCCTTAAGGCTGTCTGCAGGTCCCTGAAGGGCAGCTTGAAGCAGGTTGTGTGGGAAATGATGCCTTTAGCAGGTACTGAACTGCTCCCTATCCTCCCCCAGGGGAAGTTTTGCTGCCACACATCCCTGGGGACCAATGCCAGAGGAAGTGGCTTCCACTTTCCTTCGTGTCAAGGCTGATAGTGGAGCTACAAACCTTCAAGGTTATCAACCAGAATGAGCTTTTTCTGAGCTGTTTATCAGAAGAGACTGGGAGAGTTATGCTCCAGCTTCAGTTGTATTTTAATGGAATCTGGACACCTAATTTCCTTTTGGCCCAATTTGAAAAATCCCATCTTGAAAGAGTTCTTGAAAGTGCTTCATTCTCCTCCATGTAACTGTATGAATTGAATTTACACAGGGGCCCTGATCCTTGTCTTCCCAAAGCCATTAAGAGCTGCTCTGCTGCTACAGATACCAGCTCATCCCCACAGCCTTCCTGAACTGCCTCTCAGTTCATTTAGGAGGCTGCCTTGAGAGACAGAGACCAGGAAAAAGGCAGCAAAAAAATGGACCAAAAGACTTCTCACAAACCATGTACAAGGGCATGGTCTTTCCTTCTCAGCCTTGCCTGTTCATTTCTCCCATTTTCACATTTTTAACCAAACTTTATTTACTTTATTTTTCCTGGGATGAACCCCTGTCAAAAGCTCTGCTGACCTTTGGCTACCAAGTAGAAACAAAAAACTAAATCCAAACATCATCTATATCCCATTCATGCCTATAGCCTACTTGTTAAATGTAGTCATAATAAAAATTCATTCTCTGAGCAAACAAATTCTTCCTCTGCTGAGGTAAGAAGGATGGCACCTGCTTCTATTAAAGATCCAACACAAACACTCCAGTTACCCCAGCACAAAGAACAGGACTTGTGTCAGGTATATAATATATATTAGATATATACACAATTATATATAAAATATGGGCAAGGAGCCTTTCTCTCCCCCTGACACACAGAAAACAGAGCAGCTTCACAATCTCTCACTGGATTCTGCCCTCACATTTATCCAGTCAGCAAACAGAGCCTAAGAGCACAAGCTCAAATGATCAGCTTGATAAAACATAAAATAGATACTTTGACTACTTTGCCTGTAGGAAATAATTTAAAAGCCATTTAATAATTCAAACCATATGCAAAACAAGATACTGTAGTGTTTAATATCAGGTTTTCTTATCTCTATAGGGAAGGCAGCATAGAAACCATCAGCGCTGGGTGGCAGAAAGCACTGAATAAATGGAATTAAAGGGTTAATAATATTTCAGGGCTTTTCATCTAAAGAGCCTGAATATTCTCCAACACTTTTAAGGCAGAAGTTCCTCCTGCTGCATGTTCCTTGCCACAGCCCCAGAGGCCTTGTCCTTGTGGAGTTCCTGAGGCTCAGCCATTTACAGCTCTCCCAGCTGGGAGGCACCAGCACCTCAGTCCTTCTGGAACCTCCTTCAGACAGCACCTTTGAGATCCCACCTCAAAAACAACAGCTTCTTCATCTTCTTCCCCCTTCACATTCTGACTGGGGAGAAAGAGTTCTATAAAATCATTAATCTTAATACTTTTCCAATATCTGTGTGATTTTTCTAACCTCTGCCACGAGTGAAAGCGAAGCTGTCAGGGAATGAAAGGGCAAATAAATCCTCACCAATTCATCCCTCAGATGAAGTCTGGAAAACCTCCAGCCTCTCAATCAGCACATCCCTGTCCCTGATTTACTCCAACTACTCGGAGCTAAACAGATTTCTGATTTTATTTGGAGAGGTGAGTGACTGATGGCTGGGGCAGGAAGGATCCCCAATCCTGCTGGTGAGGATTTGTTGGGATGACAGCAGGGATAGAAGTTCCCAACAAACCCTGGCAGGGACAAAAGAGAGGAGTCAAAGTGCTGGGAGGGAGCAAAACTGCATCTTCTCAGGAAAAACCAGGGACACTTTCCAGGCTGACAGACCTTGAAGGCACCACAATCTTTGAGAGAAGCTGCTACAGAATGCTGGGGATTTCAGGCAAGGAACGTGAAGCAGCTCCAGCCATGGTGGTTTGTATTTAATGTCCATGAGTAATAAATCTCCTTTGTAATTTGAAAGTTCCCAAGTCTATCCACCATTCAGACCTTTATTAATTGTGAATGTGCCATGATGAACTCCTGGCAGAGCGTGCTGCACACCTGGATGTGCAGAATCCCAAAGTGTTTGCTATGAATTAACCAAACACTCACCAAAATATAAATTCCTGCTGATTCCAGTCCTCCTGTGACAGCTTCTACCCTAATGTGGCTCCTGGTTAGAATTAGCAACTGTGCAATTAACACCTTACTCAAACACAACTTGCACTGTGACAAAGGAGAATTTTGCTCAAATAAAGATTTCAGCGTTTGACTCGCAAGTTGTACATGTCATGGAAACATGGCTGGGTGACTGATGAGATTCTTGCTGCTTCAATTGTAATTCTACCCAGGAAAATGGTGTCCTTCCATGGAAAATAGCAATAAATCACATATGCATATTCCTGTCATGGGAGGCAGGTGGAAAAGTGCTCTCAGTACAATAATTCTGGCTTGACTTTGCATATATTTCTTTATCTCCTCTCTTTTAGTGCTATTTACACTACGGCAGAACTAAAGAAGAAAAAATGGAGGAAGTTTGGATCATGGAAAATCATCAGCTGGGATCACCCAGCCCAGCCCCTGGCCCTGCACAGACCCCCCAAATCCCATCCTGAGCATCCCTGGAGAGTTTCCAAAGGCTCCTGGAGCTCTGGCAGCCTCGGGAATGTTCCCATTCCCTGGGGAGCCTGGGCAGTGCCAGCACCTCTGGGGGAAGAACCTTCCCCTGAGATCCAGCCTAACAAAAGGATTAAACTTTGTATATGGAGTTGCCATTTAAAAAAGAGCTGGAACGTGTAAATATCATCAAGCTTCGATGCCCCAGGTATAAAATGACTTTTTATAAAAAAAAACAAATCCATTACAATTACACAGGAAAATAGGGAATATGAGCAAGCCAACACTGGAAATGGGACACAGGGACAGGATCTCCCCTGAGTGAAAATCCCATCAGTAATTAACAGCTCCTGGGGACAAGGAGCAGCAAACCCCTGGCTGGAGTGAGAAAGCTTCGTGACACCACTACAAGACATTTAACCACACAAACACAGAAAATATTTATATCCTCCTGAAAGCATAAGTAAAAAAACCTCTAGAGATAAACTTAAAAAATGTACAAAAATTCCTGCTGGAACAGTATTGGGGGTGCCACACTCCCACCCCAGGACTGGCCGAGCTGCACTGCTCTGGACACAGCCAAAATTGGGATTTATACACAAGAACTGCCTGCAAGAGCTGCCTGAGGTACAACACCAGGACATTGTGACTGTGATGGATCTGTGAGGAAAACCTCCAGGACAGATTTGCAGTCTGCTGGAATTCTCAGACTGATGAAAGCCAGACAGGAGCCCGGGCTGCCCTGTCCCCAAATGCCAGCGGGATCCAAGGGCAGTGAGGCTGAGCTGTGATGTGTGGAGCTGGCCTGGTGTCACAGCCACATCCTGCACAAACCAGCCCCTGCTAAGGAAATGGCATTCTGGAGATACAGAAAATCCATTCCCTGCAGCTGGGGGAGTGCCAGAGCAGCCGCTCTGCCCGGAATGACATTCCATGGAATCACAGAACCACAGCAGGGTTTGGGCTGTAGGACCTTGAGGAACACCCACTTCCAACCCCCTGCCCTGGAAGGCTCCACTTGCACCTCCCCAAAAACCTGCAGACAATGCAAAACACCCTATCCAATGTGCTGGAGCAGATCCTCTGGGGTCTCCTCTGCTCCCATCTCCTCAGCATCCCCCTCTCCTGCAGCACCCTCTTCTTCCCACTCACAAAACAAAAATCACTCTGCTTTTGGCTGCTAAAAACATTAATGGTACAAGACAGTGGATGGAAAATGTACCAGATGGAAACAGCTCCTGGTCAGTAACTGTGACCACAAGAGAGCAGAGGGAGCAGCCTGGGCTGGGGACCCTGCCAACCCAAAACCTCCTGGAATTCCATCTCACACCAACACAGCTGGCAGGAAGGGGCTGGCTGAGTGTTCAGTACAATGCAGGACAGCCAGGACATTCCTCACTGTCCCAGTGCCCACAGAGAGTGGGGCTTGCACTGATCTCTCCTGAGCTGCTCCAGAGCCCAACTTTTTAAATCTTCAATTTTTTAATTCCATTTTTGATGAAATGCAATGCTGCTGTTCAGATATAAAGCATAAGCTTTCATTCTGCATGCAAGCCAGGCTGTCACAGGCACTAATACCCAGAATTAGTATGCAGCTAGGAGTACATTTAAATTTATCCCAAATTGATATGGAATCCTCTGACAAATGTCTGTCAGGAGGCGGACAGGACCCAACTTCCATGTGCTTTGGCATATTGCCTTTCTACGGGTTTTAGGTCACTTCAAGACAGAAATGGTCATTATCTTTTCAATATAAAATGATATAAAAGTTTCTAGGTGGTTCCAGTATGTCCAATTATCCATCCCCTGGCATCCTCTCCTGGGAAGAGTGTCAGTGAGCAAGGATCTGTCATTAGAACCATCACTGCACCAGAACAAGTCACTGTCAGGAACAGCTCAACAAAACACTTGGTGCTTTCTCACGGTGAACCACCTCCATTTTCTGTATCAATTAGATGGAAAGTATAGAAGAAGTGAGGCATTAATTCCCAAAACACAGTTGCTGCGTGCCCCCATGCAGGAGGAGAAGGCTGGGGAGGAAAGCAAACACCACTTGCTGTAAAAGCTCTGGGGGAGGATTTTTACCCTTTCTCTTGTTTCCCACAGCCCTGGGGTCAGCCCAGCTGACAGCCAGGCTGTCCCTGCTGCTCCACAGAAGGGAGATAAAAGCTCTCATCTGTGCCATGAAGAGAGCAGCTACAAACAGGGCACAAACAACTGGGGTTGTGCGTTACAGCTCCAGGGGAGCCTGGGTGCAGCAGCAACTCAGCA
Organism: Parus major; assembly: GCF_001522545.3. Lineage (NCBI taxonomy): Eukaryota > Metazoa > Chordata > Aves > Passeriformes > Paridae > Parus > Parus major. The sequence goes on from NC_031781.1 coordinate 18,902,015, forward strand.
CCAGGGCACCAGGATTTGGGACATTTTTCACCAATTAAATCTGTTTAAGATATTGCAGCTGCTGGATAAGATCAAACACGCTGTGTTCAGCACCACCAAGGCAATGTTGCTTTTGGTGTGTGTCTAATGCCCTAAGTTTGGCTTTTTTTAAAAATAAATCCTCCTTTTCATAGTGATGACCTTAAAGCTCCCACTACCTGAGTATTCCAACACCAAACCTTTTCCAGGTGTTTTCATGAGACATTCATTGTGGTAACAGGTGGGACAATCTTTGTATGATCCTATTTTTGTATAAAAGTGATGGCAAAAGGACACCTGGCTGTGCTTTGAGGCTGCCCTGAGTGCAGGGTCAGAGATTGGGGATATTTTTTGGAAAGCACTTGGCTGAATGAGAGCCAGGCCAAGGGAATTGTTCTCCCTTCAGGCACTAATTAGCAGAGTCTCCCCTGTTCTCCACTTTTCACATCCTCTGACATTTCATCTCTTCCCCTGACTGGGAGCAACCATCCCATAAAGAGATTTCTTTTAGCAGTAATTGGGAATAAAAGTGACTAGCGTGGATTGTGATCACTTGGGAAATTTACCTTCCAACAGGGTAACTTCTGGATTGTTCTGGATGCCTGAGAGACTCCCTTGCTGCCTCTAAAGGCTATTGTGCATTTAATGAGACTTTCTAAGTTTAAGGTAAGTGAAAACAAAAAAACACCACAAATTTAATAACAGAGTAGCAAGACTTTGCCCAAGATTTGCTGATTTATGGGACGAGATTCTGGAACCTGTGGGAGCTCTAAAGAGATGATCCAAGTGTTATGGGAGTAGGACAATCCATGAATTCTGTATTTTAAGGTTTACAGTCCTGGGGCTAGAAACCTTTTTAAGCCCCATTTCAAAAGGAATGGTGATAAATCTTTAGAAAATGGGATTTTTTTAGTAATTTTTTTTTTTTTAAAATGGTAAATACAGCAGCAAAATCTATCAGGATTTCACTATTTCACCTCCTCCTTTCTTCCCCATTGCAGCACAGTTATTCTGTACATTGCTCTCCATGAAACCAAAGGATTTATAGATATTATTTCCATAGTCCAGTGAAGCAATTATCCAGACAGGAAAAATAGTGCAAATCCCATCGTTTGTTGGCCTCAATTTTTCCAGACCTTTTAAAGTCAGGAATAATATTGCAGAAATCATCCACACCTAGCCCAGCAGATCATCTACATAAGAAAGATATCCCTTTAGAACTCAGGGCTTCATCTCTGTATTCATAAATACACATTACATTTTTATTATTTCAATGTACAGCTTCACTCCTATAGCAAATTCCTGCAACATTTAACATCCAAATTAATAACAAAAATTCTGACTATTCATCAATTCCATGCAGCCAAACTGAGACATGGTATTTCTTACAGCCCCATATTTTCTGAAAAAAAAACCCTTATTCTTACACATTACTCTTTTGAATAATTAGTTCATTGACATTCTTGTGCTAAAGAAAATATCATTAGTAATTTACAGAAGTTGCATGAAGAGTAATAAGAGTTCAAAAACCCAGTATGAGATAAATGAAGCCCACAGGTTCCTGAAAATCATTAAAAGGCAGCTCTAATGATAAAGATTATCCTTCAGCCAGGCTGAGCAGGAGCCCTGCCCATGCCAGACCACCCTTATCTCAAATATTTGATCCCGTAGCCCTGGATAAAACCTCAGCTTTGGTTGGGGAGAGATGCTGGGACTGGTTTAGAGAGGCTGCTGGAACCCAGAATAAAATCCAGATTTTGGATCCCTCCAACACCCCTTTTGTCCCTGTCCATTAAGGGCTGAGTTTGCTCTCTCCTCCACCATCCAAATCCTTCTGTATTTCAGATCCCTCCCCATCATCTCACACCTCAGAGACACAACCTTGTACCACTGTGCTGTCATTGACTTCATCTGTTTGCTTTCATCACTCCATTTGCACATCCTTATCATATTATTATTATTCCTCACAGAGCTGTGCAGCCAAGAAATGTGTGAGCTCAGGAACATACACAGAAAATCCTCCTCAAATAACTCCTAAGTCCAGAAAGGAGCAGCTGAGGGAGATGGGAAGGGGCTCTGATGGAGAAAAGGAGGCTCAGGGGGAATTTCTGGCTCTGCACAAGTCCCTGCCAGGAGGGGACAGCCGGGGGGATCAGGATCTGCTCCAGGGAATGGGAACAGGAGGAGAGGGAATGGATTAATTCAGGAAGAATTTCCCCATGGAAAAGGGAGCTCAGGCTTTGGAACTGCCCAGGGAGGTTTGGAGTGTCCATCCCTGAATGCCCAAGGAATTCCTGGAGCTGGCACTGAGGGCTCTGGGCTGGGGACAAGGTGGGATTGAGCACATGGACTGGGAGGGCTTTGCCACCCTAAATAATTTTGTGATTTTAGTCTGTGATTCCCAGAAGAGCTGGAGTGGGTGGTGTGACAAACTAGGCTCACATATTTATTTTTTTTCTTAATAGAATTTAAAAGTTTAATAAAAAGACAATTAGGAGATAAAAATAAAGTATACAGATAGGGCCAGGTCTCTGCATTCAGCTAAGAGAGCACATTTTATTAACAAAGGATTGTCCCTTAAAAACAGAACCCTGCTCCATATCCCAATATTTGTGAAAAGCCAACAATATAATGTGTATCTATAAAAGTGGACACCAGGGAGAGGTGATCCAGCCCCCAGTGCCAGGGACATCTCTGGGATGTGCTGCCATGGAAGATGTGGCACAGTTTGGGTATTTTTTATACCAGATTTATCACCTTCTCTTCAGCTCTCCACCTTACAGGATCAGGACTTTTAGATGTGTGTTCTCAGATCAAATGAGATTAAGGGAGAATTATGCTGAAATCAGGTGATTTTCAGTGATTAAAGGCCAAGAAGGAAACACAAGACACAGAACTTGGTGTTCACTCACTGACTCGTGGAGTCTGGGCCTCAGCAAAACAGACCACGGGAAATGAAAGCAAAGCTTCATTAAACAAGTGGCTTCCTAATGAAGGAGCAACAGCCTTTTTGTTTGTCCACTGGATCTGTGCCTTAATAAAACAGCAGATTGGAAATCTGCTGAAAACACCAGAAATTCCCACAGGGAATCCTTGCTAGCCTGAACAGTTCTATAAATAATTCAGTATAATTGACAAGAATCCCATTAAAAAACAGTGAAGTCATCTCGGACTTTTAGTTGGAATTTAAAGTAAAAATTTCACCTGAGCTGACGTGGTCGATACCAAAGTCACTCCCAATCCCCAGCAAGCAGAGAACAAAAGGGGAAGGCAGATGAGAAGGAGCAGCTGGTGCCTGGGAGCAGTGGGGTGTGAAACCAAGCAGTTCAGCCTTTACCAGGGCGCTGGTTTTGCTCTCCAGTTTCCTGCTCAAGGCTGGGCTGGGAGCAAACGAGCTCCAGAGATGGCTGTGAGTCAATCATCACAGCCAGGTACAGCACATGGCAGCTTTTCTGACTCTGCTGCTCGTAACGAAGCTCCCAGCCCTGCAACATCTGCCTGTGCTCAGAACGAAAGCCCAGGGAAGGCTCTGTGCAAATTTAATCCTTCTCATTACCACAGGCAACGCAACGCCTTCGTTTTCCTATCTGACTTCAGAGCTTGTTCCTGATTGTTTAATCTTTTTTATTTTTACTTGAAAGAATCAGATGAATGTAACCCAGGAACATCAACAGCCCTTGATGCCCAGCATATCCCTGAGCTCACAAACAGCTCCTGTCCTTGGGGAAGGAGAGCAGCTAATGACTCCCCACTCCCGGGGTGCAGCGCACTTCATTAACAAACCCAATGTTTTCACAAAGCCCTTTCTTTCTTCCAGTTAATAGTGCACAATATTAGCAGGCAGAGCTGCACAGAGGCCCCTGGACAAGCCCTGAATTCCCTGCTGCTCCCATCCCATCCCATCCCAGCGAGCAGTTCCACTGGGAAATGCTTCCCCTTCCAATCTTCCAGCTCTTGGCTGCTCCTCCATCTGTCTGGCCTTCCACAGAACCCTTCCTCTGCTGCATGGAATGGCACCTTTTTTATCTTTTAATAACCTTGCTTATTTATAATATGTTATAAACATATATATAATATATAAATATATCATATATAAATATATATAATATATAGTTATTCACGTATTTCATGATACTCAATGTATTTACACACACACACAAAGCAAGGCAGGAAACACCACCCATATTTTCCTTATATTGTGACACCCACCTCAAACCTCTGCTCTATTTTATCCATTTAAGTTGCTTTGTTTGATGATGCAGAAATACATTTAACACAGCCAGTTTCTACATCTCTCTCTAGTGAAATCCTGTGGCACACATGAATCATTTCAATGGAAAATTTAGAGAAAGTTAATTAAAGGTCATTGGTTTTTCCTCTTCACCCCCTCCCTTTTTTTTAAAATAATTTGAAGGACCTCCACTGTCTATCAGCATGGGGGGAAATAAGACAATTTTGTTAAAGCTGACAGAATTAGCAAGAGATAAGTAAAGGTCAAATGTGAGGATGAGGACTGGAAGCTTAATCTTCCTCCACCACACAGCAGAGCAGCAAAACGAAGAGGAAAAAAGGTATATTTAATCAAAAAAGGAGACAAAAGAGAAATTTGCATAAAAATATTCCTGCAAATTAAAAGAGATTGAGATCCTGATTAAAGAGTGTAACGCTTACAGTTAATTGAGATTTTTTTCAGGGATCAGACTATTTTGCAATGGGTTAAACCAATGGAATGAAGCAAAATCAGTTATTCTGGGAAGAGCCAGGTTGTTCTTGTGGGTGCTGAGGGTACAGACAACTTAAATCAAAAGATGAGCTTTAGAGGACCCTAAAGCTCATCTCCTTCCACCCCTGCCATGGGCAGGGACACCTTCCACTATCCCAGGTTGTTCCAAGCCCTGTCCAGCCTGGAATTTAACTTCAGCATCATCCTCATAAAAGAGCAGCTGAAACAGGCTGGAAATACAATTATTGGAGTAGCATCTGCCACAAGGAGCAACCTGCAAATATTTCAGATTTTAACAAGTTACAGCCAATTTCAAGTATAAAGAAATCATGGAAGAATCTGAAATATAAACCAAGGGAATTATTTCTCTTAGTAAGATTCTATGTGAAATCCAGTTAATGAAGCTGAGAAATTGAAGGTTACTCCAGATCAGAGAAGAGCAGACAAAATATTAGAAGAAAAGGATGGAACAATGAGCCATTTCTAAATAAACACAAGTGGAATCCAAGTTCCACTACTGCCTCTCCTTTGTGACAATAAAAACGGGCTGCGGAGAAGCTGAACATTGTGCTGGCTGCTTTTATCTCACAGAGAAGGCACCAAGATTTTATCACATGCATTTTAATATTTTTATAGTTTCAGTATTATCTGCATGAGCAGCCGCTCATCCTCTCACTGGTGCTCCCTGGGGGCACCTGGAATAATTTCCCATCACACAGAGCTGAACAATTTCTGTCTGTGCAGCACAGATCCCAGCTGATGGGATCTGCCTGGGACTTCTCTCAATTTAACTATGAAACAATAACTGTTAAGGGAGTAAATAGCAATTATAATATTAATTACTAAAATAGTAAAAATAGTAATAATGGTAGCTATAAAGTAAACTACTTTATATATATAAAATTATATAATTATATATATATTATCAATGCAATATATAAAATTATATATATAATAAATAGTAATAATAATACCTATAAAGAACTATTTAGCTATTTACTAGTTACAAAATGCCAGGCCCTGAAGACCAAGTCAGCAGCACCTACAGCAAAAATATCTTGGCAGAACTTAGTAAGGAAAGAGCCAATGGATTCCCTTTCTGTGCTTTCCACAATGCTACAGTGGAGAGCTTTCCAAGGTTCATTAAGAATGTTTAGAAACATAAATAAAGATAAAATTTAATGTGAGATTATAAACTAACCATGTTTTCAGTTCCAGTGCTTCCATTCCATCACTGCACCTTTTTTTGTACTGGTGCAGATCACCAGTAAGATGTGACAATATCCTACCAATCCATATTTTTATACTCAATAAGTCATTCACATGCATAAATTATATATAAAAATAGACAAAGGAATTCCTGTGTCATCAATTTGTATTTTCTATTCCTCCAAGAGGAGAGAGGTTTATAGAATTTCCAGCACAGAGAAGTGCTAGAATCCCAGGACAGCTGTCTGTCCTCTCTGTTTCACACCACCCTTAAACAGTATTTTATTTGGATACCATATGCTTCAACCTCTCTGTCTGCCACCTTCACATTTCCCTTTATGAGCTACAGAAAATAATATGCTAAACAGCAAGAAGAGTGGTGGTAAAACCATGGTAGAATTCTCTCCCTGAAGTAGAAGGATGTGGATTAAAAGCACACCTGAAAGAGCCTTCATTTTCCAGGCTATAAACCAACCCCTTCCCTCACAGGGGGAACACATCAAGCCTCATAACACCCATGTCCTTCAAAGCAAAAAAAAGGAAAAAAGTCTAAATGCAGCCTGGAAAATACACACTCATTACTGATCCTCGGATTTTAGTGCTGCCAAACAGGGCTGGGAGCGTTATGGAAAACTTTCTCATCTGGGAGCTCATCATGCCAAGGATGGAATGAGGCAGGATTGGTCCAAAGTTCCAAAAGAGAAGGAAACATTTTGGCTTGGCTCCATGAACGTGCTGTGGATAAGCAGCACTCCAAGAGCAGAGCAGTCAAACAGGAATCTGGGCAAGGGGAAAAGGCTCCCCATTATCTGACATTCCCTGGGATGTGGGGAAGGGATTGTTCCCTGGGATGGGGATGAGGGGCTGGCACAGGGTACCCACAGAGGCTGCTCCTGAATCCCAGGTTTTCCCTCCCAGCCCTCCCCAAACACCCCAAATTGCCCCCCAGTGCTGCCAGAGCTGGGACAGGAATGGGGGAATGTCCTCCCTGCTGCTGCTGGGATGGCAGCAGGGATGCAGCCCTGCCTCCAGGACAGGGAGCAGCACCAGGGTCCCACAGCAAGCACAGCTCCAGGAGTTTAAATCTCTGTGTGAGCAGGAAAACACAATTAAACCCAGCACTGCTTCCTCCCCAGCAGCTGGGTATAAATCTCTCCACTCAACGATAACTCCTTTCAAAAGCTTTATCAGGAGGAGGAGTTACCTCGTGTCCAGCTCTCTCACAACTTCTCTGCCCATGGGAAGTGCAGGTGAGGGGATGCTGGCTGTGTCCTACACCACATCCAGCTGTGGATCCCCTGGTCTGACACCACCCTGCATCACCCCAGCACCCCACAGCAGAGCCAAGCCTGCCCCAGCCCCAGGCAGCCTGGTGTCCCAGCTGTGCAGCACTCCAGGACTCCTCCACCCCCAGCATCCCCACCAGCTCCTGGCACACACACACACACACCCCGAGGCCAGCAGAAGGCTTTAGACTTCATTGCTAGAACTGGCACCGAGCTTGGCACCAGGTTTCACCTCCTGAAATAGTTCCTGCAGCTCAGGCAGTTCATTTGCTTCCCAGGCTGTTTGGCAGGTGATCAAGTGCAGCTGCCCCGAGGAGCAAGGACTGGTGATGGATGAGTGAGGAGCTGGGGAACTGGACAGGGAAACAGTTTAAACACCAGACTGCTTTGTCAGGTACTGGAAATTGGCACTTTCACCTGGGACATCACAGGATGAGTTCAGCCCAGCTCCAAGGCACCACAGGGCGAGGGGCTCCCTCTCCCATCCTTCCAGAACCCGTGGGGAATCCTGAGCCCCTCTGCACTGACTCTTTGTTCTGTAAATACAGGGAAATCCTCAGCCTTCTGAGCTGTCTGCAATTTGTCAGCCCCACAGTAATTCCCTGCATTTTCTCAAGAGCCTGGGATATGAATAGCTTCTCCTTCGTATTCCCTGCAAATGAGAAAGGCTCTCTTTTTAAATTATTCATGACATTATTATTATTAAAAGTCAAAGCGCCATTTAGTGAAATAGCATTTTTAAAGTCTGATTGCTCTAAAGCCAGAATGCCACGCTTTGTAAAACATCAGTGTCCTTTAGCCTGTGCTGAATTAGGAGAGAAATTAATCTGAAATCACACTTGTAGCTCAAGAGAAAACTCTCCTCCAATACACAAATCAATACATGATTTAATTGTGTTTTATTGCTGCTTTTGCTTCAGTCCAGGGTCAGAAAAGAGCCTGAGAACATCCTATTTGCTATTTTCCCAACAATCACCTGTTTTTTTTAATTCCAACCTTCAAGTTCTCCCCAGCTGCAGGGCTGGGGTGAGTGGGGAGGGAGAGCAAGCTCGATATTCCCCTCTGGACTGAGCTCAGGGAAAGGTTTTCCTCTAAGCTTGGCTTCTGAAGGTGCCAAGGAAACCAGGACAGGAAAGGCAGAGCAAAATCTTTTCTGAGCACAAGGGTCTGTGCCATGGAGGAGGCTCTGGTACCATCCCATGGTGGTCCCCAAGGCCAGCGTTATCCTGCACAAAGCAGGGAGCAGGAGAACAAAGCCAGGGAGCTCCTGGAGCAGGAGATGCTGAAGGGCCTGGAGCTGCTCTGTGCCCAGGAAAGGCTGAGGGAGCTGGGGCTGGGAGCCTGGAGAGGAGCCCCAGCTGACAGGGGACTCATCCCTGGGTGTCCCTGCTGCAGGCTCCCATCCTGGAATTATCTGAAGGGAAAAAACAAACTCAGCTATTCACTTCTAGACTCATAATACACTGGTTTCCTTTTTAGAGCTTCCTTACTCAGCATACTTCTGTTTGCTTTTGCCAAAGTTGCATCAAACTTTGTTTCCAGGTTCAGCAACCATTTGTCCCATGGACCAATAAGATATAATAATGATGATTATAATAAGATATATTATTATATTAATGATTATATATTATATTATTATATATTATTAATAATGATTCTATATGATTATATCTATTGCATATTAATTATTATTATATATTATTATATCTAGTGTATATTAATAATGATGATTGTATATTATTATATATTATATATTAATGATTATTACAATAAGATATAAAAATGATGATAATTATTAGAGCACATAGCTCTGATGTCCAGAGCTATGTGCACTAATCCCACTGGATAAACCCTCATGCAGGGACCCTTCTCATCCCACAGATTTTTCCAATAGTGGAAGAATTCCTGAAAATTCCTAGGCATGAGATAGAAATCCAGATTCACATCCCTGCTACTCCCTGTTTTCTACTCTGCCTTTTTAGCCTCTCTCTAATTCCAACACATGCAACTGATGGCTCTGTTTTGACTCCTACTCTGGAAAATAGCAATAGCTCAATTAAAATCAGTAAGAATTGAATCTGAAATCCAACTGAACTCCTGATTTTTACTCTCCTCAGGTCTCTAAGGAGATGCACAAGTTTTTAGAGTATTTACCTGAAGTTTTATTTTTTTTTTAGAGGTGAAATGGATTTTTATCTTGGAGGATGGAAATGTACTTTAAAGCTTGACTGAAGGAAATAACAGAAAACCATGTTTTAGCTTGAGGCTATGCATTTATCCAGCCATCTCTTCCCCCAAATCTTGTAGGCACAAAGCTGCAAACACGTCCTTGCCTCACCACATCCATCTCTGCACCAACAGATTTAATGTCTTCCAGGAAAAATCTGTCCAAGATGCAGCCAGGCCCTCCTCCTGAGCATGGAAAAACAAATACTGATTTGCCATTTCTTACACTTTTCACTGCTGGTCATGCAACCCTTTGAAGTCATTTATTTTCAGGATGTATAACAAGAAATTAGGTAATGATCTCAAAAGATCCCCAACATATGAAAACACCTGCAGAATTGTGTGGTGAGATAAATCTACCCAGGAGTGTTTGTTATTCCTTAGTAAACAGACAGCTGGAAGCAAAATTGCTGCTTTGTGCAAACCACTGAGGGTTTGTTTAGTAAGCTCAAAGCAAACCAGGCAAATTTGGGTTTCTGTGGAAGTTTACCTGAGCCCCTTGTGAATCCCACACCTTCCTCTGCACAGCCAGGAGAATGGGGGCTGAGCTCCTGCAAACCCCATCCTCCAGCAGAACTGAAGATCCATCCCCAAAGCACAAAAATTGCATTTTTTGCTTTCTTTTCTTGTTTAATGGCCATTTAAAAAAAAAAATAAAAAAATCCTGCATTTCAAGAGGCATTTTCCTCCATTATGCACTAAGAAAAGCACTACTCAAAGATCAGTTTTGCAGCTGGAACTGAAAACCAGGATGAAGAACAATTGCTCTATTCAAGGCACTGCTGCAGAACGAGGAGTTGGATTTAGCAAAGCCCCAAATTCCAGAGATTATGAACTATCCAGAGAAACTTCCCATTCTCCACACCCAGGGAATGTTCTACTGAGCTACATGGACTTGAATGCACAGTCCTTGAAAGGTTCAGCTGCCAGAGCTGCACAAATGCACCAAATAAAACCCACCACGGGCTCCTGGACCCAGTGGAGAGGCAGGAAAGGAGCAGAGACAGAGCTGCTTTCTGACTTTGGGTTTTCCTTCTGCTGGCACTTGCTCCAATTCCCTCCCAATTCCTCATTTTCTGAGGAAATCTGGAGCTAGAATTTCACTTTGCACCTTTCTTCTGTGCTCATCAAGTGCTACAGATAAATCAAATCTATCCCCTTTTCCTAGCACTATGACAAGCCAAATCCATCTGGAATCTAATTATTGTTCCAATGCCTATTGTTCCAATATAAATCATCTGGAACTACAATACAAAAAGAATAATCTGTGGTACTGCTAATACTTGCCATGCTCCATTTTCAGCTATCTTTGTAAGTCAAGGGTATGATAAATCTTTGCAGTGATACTCCTGAATTTATAACCCAGATGGATCAATAGACTCACTCTGACATGCATCCCTGGAGGGATTCTGCACGTGATTGCTGGGATGAGCACAGTGACATCCACATCAGGGTTTTGCTGGATGTTGGAGTCTGAGATACAGAGTGTGTGCCCTTGTTTATAATACTTAGTTCTAGGATTCAAAGAAACACTGAATTTCATATAATATGAAATTCATGAGTGTGTTTTCGTGGTGATACATGAAAACAAATGTTAAAGTTAGATGAAAAAAGCTAAAAGTGTAAGTGTGTAGATTAGAAAGTTTCTTAAATCACTGGGTGAAAAAGTAGTTTAGAGAACAGGAGGCAAGATGGAGGATTTAGGGTGTTGTCTCTTGTCCTTCTTTCTTCTTCTTCTCCTGGGGGTTTTTGGGTGGTAGTCAGTGATTGGGTAGAAAATGCCACAGTGCAGCACAAAGGTGTTGGGTCATTGGGTCACTAATAAAAATAACTTAGTTGGCATCTGTTAATTGGGTAAATGGACATATAAAAGACCTTGAAGAGGATCTTTGTTGGCCATTTTACCCCTTTTCTATCATAGTGCACAGAGCTCCTTGCACCCTGTAATGCTGATAAGAAAAGAATAAACAACTGAGTATGAACAAGAGAACACTGCCTCCCTCATGTCAATCTTCAGTTCAAAGAGAAAAAGAACCTAATCCAAAAAGTCCTTAACAGGACACCTGTATCCAGCTCCCCACAAACAAACCTCCTGCCCTCCTTGTCCTTGTGCAGCCTCCAGGGAATGTTGGGGTGTCTGTCCTGCTCCTCAGCAGCCTCCTGCACCGAGCACGGGATGAACAGAAAACTCTTCTGGCAAAGAACTGCCAGGCTGATGCCAAATTCCAGAGTGGGAAGCATTGGGAGAGTCCCCCAGAGCTGGAGGCTACACCAGAGGAGAGAGACAGGGAAGCACAGGGAGAAAAAGAGATGGGATGAGAGAAACACATCCAGTGAGCTCCGAGCATCCATCACAGAGCATCCCCAATGCCTCCTGCTCCAGGGGAACCAGAGAAAACCCCAGCACAGCAGAAGGTTCCTGCACAGCCACACACCCCCAGGCCTGCATTCCCTCTTGGGCACTTCCCGAGGCAAAGCCCAGCTCTGGGACAGCTCCACCCCACACAAAACCAACATTTTCCTGCTGGTTTCCTTCAGCTGAGCCAGGTTCCAGCCCAGACACTGCCTGCACACCACAGAGCACTTCCCCAGGCTGTTCCCTGTGGAAAAACTCCTTCTGGAACTCACTGATTCCACCCTAAACCCAGCTCCCTTAGCCCAGTTAACTGAAGGGAAAATGAAGAGAAAATGAAGAGACACACAGGCACCCAAACTGTGCTTGGGGGGGTTTGAAGTATCTCAAACTCCCTGGACACTCCTCCTTGCAGAGCACTGCACAAAAGGCTCATCTCCAGTGAACAGAAGGTTTTAGTGCTGCTCTCAACAGACACAAAGGGTGTTTTAACAGTTCCTGAGCTCTTCAGTTGTGGTTACAATCTGCTGCCATATTAATCTCACCCCATAATTAGCTGCCTGGGGAAAACGTGTTGTTATTCAGAGGAGCCAGGTGAATGGGAAAACAGCTCCAGAGGTCTGAACCTCATGATTTATTTCCCTTTCCAAACAGGAAGGTGAAGCAAGGCATATCCCTCGCTCTATTATAAGCACTGGATGATTTTGCTGTGCACTTGGCAAAGTGCAGAAGTGCAAGATGACCCAAAATACTCCTGCAGAAAATCAAAACTACTTGGTTCTGATACAAGAGAACAGCAGGAAAACCCTGCACTTAAAGATCTCCACCAGACAGCCCTAAAGAGGCTACAAGGTACTCTACAATATTTATGAGTGCAAGATATATACTATAGATTAATTCATAAATTCTCCATACATAATTTATAGTCTATTTACAGAGTAAAACAGTCATCACACAGCAAGCACCACAAATGCATTCACTTAAACTTAAGGGCATCTGTAATGCCTGCTCAGAAATCAGAGCCCATAATAAACCAGGCACAGGCAATGAAAAGCTGACTAAAATACCCAGGAAGAGAAAGGAAATGCATTTTTAAGGCAGCTGATGTGCAATAAATATTTAATGCTCTATAAAATCTTTCATTTAGTTATATTTATATAGTATTAAGTATGTTGTTCCAGTTCAGAGTAAGAAATTAGTCTTAACTTGAGTTTTAGAGAGAACTAAGTTTTTCTTGCCTACAGTTTAACCTCACACTGAAAGCTACAAATCATGGCTCAATCAATTTGTACTAAAGCAGCAGAACTCCTTCATTTCCTCAAAAATCCTCCCTGATCAGAATTATCTCCTCTATTTAACAATGCAAAGCAATTGTTCATTCATAGAACCTCAGAATCCCAGAATGGTTTGGGTTGGGAGGGACCTGAAATCCCATCCAGTGTCCCCCAGCCATGGCAGGGACACCTCCCACTGTCCCAGCCTGGCCTTGGGCACTGCCACAGGGAAGAATTCCTTCCCAAAATCCCACCTATCCCTACTCTCAGGCATCAAGGGCAATAAATGTGCTCACTGAACACAGATGACACTTTGAGGTAGAAGACCCCAGGTGTGTGTTTGGCACTTGGAAATAAAAGCAGATTTTGCTGCTCTACCAGCCAGGAAGAAGCTCGCTGTGACTCCTGCAGCTCCCACACTCTGGAGGGAGACACAATTCCCTGGCTCCAGCTCAAGGCATCACTGCTGCAGAGCAATTAAAACAATCAGCCCTTCAGGTTACACCTCCTTCCACTGTTTTCCCAAAAATTAGCTGTGAGATCACAGACTCATTTATTCACTGAATATATACTTTAAATTTCCATCACAAGAATAAGGAACTTCTCTTACAGAATGTGCATGCTGAGCTCCCTCATTCCAAAGTTAGTTTATGAAAATGTTTAAGGATGTTGTTAGCTTGTTCCCCATTAGAAAAAGAAAAAGCAGGTTAAAAAGCAGTGGTGTTACCCTGAATCACAAGGCCCAAGATGCACTTTTTGGGTTTGCAGTTGAATTTCTGCAGTAGAATGTGCTGCCTGCCTTGGCCCCAAGCCAGCAAATCCCACTCCTTAACCGAGCACTGTCCTCTTCTGGATGACGTTTTTTGTTCTTTAAATGTCTTCATGGTGTTCCTCTGCATCCATTTAAAGATCTTTAATTGCTGTTTAATATTAATGCAGTTTTCAGAATCAGTGAAAAAGCTGGGTTTTAATTTTTATTTATTTTTTTAGAAGTCCACATCAACTTCAAAGTTGCAGCTATAAATAGGAGTGTTGGAGACAGACATAGCCGGGAGCTACTGCAGGGTGCACTTCATCCTCTGCACAGGACTGGAAATTATTGAACATCTGAGATGTCCCAATTTCAGCAGAGGCTCCTCAGCAGCGTGTCCTGACCCCACAAAGCCTGGAGAACTCTGCTGAGGACACCAGCACCTCCTGCCTGAGCTCCATCACTGGGAGCTTGTGATGAGGACTAAAGGCTAAAACTTACTGCACTCAGCTGTGCTTCAACCCCCTCACCTGGCACTCGGGCCCTGCTTGAGAGCAGATCACCTTGGTATAGATACATTTTATATTGTTGGCTTTTCACAAATATTAAAATGAATGTTATGTGTATAAGAATGAGAAATTTTGTTGTATTACTATAGTTTTCTTTATTTCTGTTATTGATGAAATTTAGAAATAGTGGTATAATACATATATGTTAGGTTATGGCATAGTATTAGAATAAAAACTGCTTTTGTTTGCATAACCCAAAGACTGAGGAAAAAAAAAAATAACTGGAGAACTCCTGCATTTGTAAACTGTCTGATCCAGATGAAGACAGCAGTGACCAGAACTCTGGGGGAGGAATTTATTGCATTTCTGCTATCAGGGAATGTAAATCTCAATGGCACCAAGAACATTGATCTATTGGGAAGGGGGCAAGAGAAAACTAAACAGAAGAACACCAAAGATCCTCAGAAGAATGTGTGAATATGTATGAGAATTTATGGATATGTAGTAGGGTTCTGTTTTTAAGGGACAATCCTTTGTCAGTGAGGTGAATGCAGAGACACCCAGCCATATCTGTAGACTTTATTTTTTCCTCCTAATTGTCTTTTGTTAATTATTAAGCTTTTAAATTCTATAAAAATTATGTGAACCTCATTTTTCACAACCTGCTTGTGTTTAATACAGGATTTGTTATGATAATAAATCTTCCAGCCAGGCATTTTCCTTTGTCCTGGTGATGTTTTAATTGACTTCTAAGGACAAAGCTGATTTTATGTATTTCACTTTTAATTGCTGCTCACTTTCCTGGATTTCTTTCACACAATCATTTTAAGAATTAGGTTATTTAAGGAGATTAGTGAGTCTTAGCATTGAGAACCACACTCCCAGTGACAATGGAAATACACCCAGCAGTAGAAATTGGTTGAGCAAGAACTTTGAAACTCATTTTGAACGAGTTCCCTGA
Organism: Parus major; assembly: GCF_001522545.3. Lineage (NCBI taxonomy): Eukaryota > Metazoa > Chordata > Aves > Passeriformes > Paridae > Parus > Parus major. The sequence goes on from NC_031781.1 coordinate 18,917,325, forward strand.
ATCTGTTTCACACAGACCCATAGAAGGGAGCCTAAGGATTATGTGAAGGAGTAAATCTGACACTGCTTAATGTCTCAAAAGGACTCGCCTCCACCTCCAAAATCTGTAATTATGTGCGATTTGCATTAATCCTTAGAAAGAAATAGAAATCCCTACACAAAACAGAAAAAGCAGATTAGGAGCAATATTCTGTTGACAGTCCCGCAAATGATTTATGTCAATTAAGATAATTCCAGCGCTCTCATGAAACCACCTCTCACTCCATCACCTCAGAAGTGGGGGATGCTTACCCAGAGCCACACAATTCCATTTCCCAGCAAGGAGCGGCCGGATTTGAAGCGAATCCAGCGGAAAGCGCGTTACCTCCACCACCGCTTCAGAACGAGCAAAGCTGCAGAGCAGCAGCAAGAGAGAAGTCATTTTTCCCCAGAGCCTGGAGATGTGCAGGGATGAAGCCAAGATGTGCAGGTGTGATGTGTGCAGGGGGCTGGAGCTGCTCCCCACGTCCCCCTGCTCTGCTCCTGCGCCCACCCAAGGGCACCGATGACGACGGGAGGCACAAACCCTGCTGCTTTCTGTCGAGAGAGATGCTGATACATCCTGCATCTATCAGGCACCTCTTCAGGAGTATTTCTGGCAATTGATGAATCATTTTGCGAGTCAAGGCAGAAAAGCCATCATTAAAAGCACCTTGTTGTGCCTGCTGCTGGCGCCTCGTTAAGAAATCCGCTTCAGCTCTCATTTCCCAATTCTTTGTTAGCGCCTCCACAGATAAAAATTTCCAGCCTCTCAGAGGCTTTAATTTGCCCCCAGACAGCAGCAGAGGTTAATGCTGATCTACAAAACACATCCAAGAAGGAATTGCTGTGCCACCCGACAGTATCATCCTGTACCTGGGTGTGTTGGAAGTTGGGGTAACTTCTCCAAAAAGCAAGAACAGGCTGACCAAGGCGCTCTGGCAAAACCACAGCAGGTGAACCAAAGGCATCCAGCAGCTGTGGCAGCACTGATGGCACGCAGGTCATTTACATATATGCAAATGACCACACAGGGTGATGTCTTGGGCCGTTTACAGTTTCCTCTGGGAATGATCAGGATTCACCTTTCAAAAGCTGTTTCCAGCAGTGACAGAACCCCAGACTGGGCTGGAGGGGACCCCAAAGCCCACCCAGAGCCCCCCCAGCATGGCAGGGACACCTCCCACTGCCCCAGGTGCTCCAGCCCTGGCCAGCCTGGCCTTGGGATCCAGGGACAGCCCCATCCCAGGGAACAAAGCAGCAGTGCCCAAAAATGACCCTGAGCAGGGTTACCTGGGTACATGTGGAAACTGCTCTGTAATGTTTATATCTCAAGGAGAACTGACTAAGAGAAATCACTAATAAAATGCAAGAATGTTTAATTGGCACATTGTTAGGAGAACATTAATTGGCAACTCTAATACACTGAATAAATTAGCATAATCAACAAGCTGAGTACTTACATGCATTATCACGTACCTCACAATGACTTTTTAATGATTCAGAAAGCAAATCAATTATTTCCAAACTTGCATTTGCCTCTGTTTCATGTTGTCCCTGTGGCTTTTAAATACATATTAACATATTTTCCTTTCTCAATTCAAGTCTACCAAGCCCTGGTAATCCAGCTTGGTTTTCTCCTTCCGTGGAAGCATGGGATGGGAACAGAAATCACTGTGTCACTTGTAAGAGCTGCAAGATTTTAGTCATACTTGTAAAACCTAAACCCCTAAAGCTTCGATGACACAAACAACACCTTTGCAGAGGAGGAAGAAGAACCTGCTGGTGGCAGTTTTAGGCACACTGATGGATTTAAATATGGTATTTAAAGATGGTGTTTCTAAAGCTACACAAACAAGGTGTTAACCACATTTCAATCTAACTAACCACAACGTTAGATCAGTTTAAAATGCCCTTTTTTTTGGAATAATTAACACTTGGGATTAATCAGAACAGGCAGCTTTGTTCTGACACAAGTATCAAGCACTTCCCCTTCCCAATAAATCCCAAGCTCATAAATCTCTCTCTCCAGTTCCCCCTTTCAGTCCCAATTACAAACACTATTTTTAGCCAAAGCAAATGTCAGTGTACAAATAAAATTAAAACCTCAATTAACATTACCAGATATAATGAGATGTTTAATTACCCTTGAAAGTAGGCCTTGTGAAAAGCCAATAAACTTTAAAGTGCTTTTGTTACCAATCCAATTACCCATCATACAGAACACCAGACTGTTTGCATTGCCCTCGAACGAGGGTCCAAGGGTTGGGACAGCAGGGCAAGGAAATGATTCTGACATGAATGGTGGAGAATGTTACAGAAAGCTCTGTTGTAAAAGCTCAGTCCAAACCCTAAGAAGAGACAAGAAAAGCTTGATAAAGTGTAGAATATCTGAAACAGTTCTCTAGTGTCTCATGTGGCAAAGCACCAAACAGAAATCCTTCACACGAGCCCTGCGACTCTCGAGGGCAGCACAGCAGTGATGCCACCAGATCCACAAACTCAGCCTCCAGAGCCAAAATCCCAGCCCTGCTGCCAGCTGAAAGTGGGGAGGAAAAACAAATCTGCATTTCAAACACCCCTGGGCTGTACACTGCATTATCCTCAATGAAAACCAAGATCTCTGCCATAGTGCAAAATGTTTAAACCTGCAGCTGCCAAATCCACTGAGAGATTTTATGAATTTCATGCACATTTGGAAAAGAAGAAGATTCAGCAGGGGCTGGAGTCCAAATTGTCCTTAAGAAATAACAAAAACACCCACAAAAAAGCCAAACCCCACAAAAAAACAGCACCAAAAAAGCCCAAAACAACTTGCACAGACTTTTTACCCAAATTCACTGGATTATTTCCTGTACTTAAGAAGTTATTTATATCATTATTACTTTTTTTTTTCTGGACAAAATCAACTCCTAGAAAATGTTGATTAATTTGCAGCTTGATGCATAAAAAGTGAGCTTGTGAAATTACCAGAAGAGGTAAATCAATGATTCATGTGGGTTGGTTTTGCATGAATAAATTATTTGTTCCTTCTCTGTGCTTCATCTGATAGAAGAATGCAAAATTAATGCTATTCTATGCAAATAGAAAGCCTTTTATAAAATTCTGACCTAATTATAGGTGTTTGCTAAGAAACTCAAACTTGAGTTTTCAGGGAAAAAATTCCTTGGTGCCACATGAGTGTCATGGAAGGCAAGATTCAAACAATAAAACATGTCACTCAAGGATTATTAATAGAAATAGATATTATTAATATTTCTGTCTTCTTTAACCACTTTCATCCTGATGGAGAGGTGCACAATTGGCACCCAAAATGCTGCATCACCCCAGCTGATGTTGAACACGGCACAGGATGGCAAAGACATCGCTGTGGATCATGAAAAGTTGTGCATCCCTGCAGATTTTCATTAATGCCAATAAAAGAGATGGCATTTTGATGATGTGGTAGCCAAGGAAACAGAGAAGCACCTGACAGATGTTATTCCCCTGCCTTCTCCTTCAGAGGCAGCAGAGATGAAGAGTTTGGGCCAATCCTGCATCAGCTGATGACCAAATGAATCATTAAACCATCCTGATTTCCAACACCGTGCTGCTGACTGCCAGGGAGCTTCTAATGAGAATTGCTCATTTTAAAATGAAGTGATGAAAAAAACCAAATTATTTCTTTCTCACCACCATCTGAAATAACACAAAACATCTTTCCCAGAGCAGCTGGGGCTGCCCCTGGATCCCTGGCAGTGCCCAAGGCCAGGCTGGACATTGGGGCTGGAGCAGCCTGGGACAGTGGGAGGTGTCCCTGCCATGGCTGGGGGGACACTGGGGGGGATTTAAGGTCCCTCCCAACACAAATCATTCTGAGATTCTGTCATCTCATTTTGGAGTTTGTATCTGTCAAAGATTTTTTTTCAGATTTTACAGTTTACCCTAACTGCTAACCCTTAAGAAATTCCATTAACAGGATTTCATCACAGTAACTGTCCAACAATTCCAGAAAAACTAGCCAGAAAACATCTCAAGGACTTAGAAATAAAAATCACCAAACTAAAGCCTATTCATCTGTAAATATGAAGATAAAAAACCCTCCAATTCTGAAGATTAAAGGTAATCTTCTACCTGTAAAGTGAGAGGAACCCACACCCTAAAGCTGACAAGATGACAGGCAGGAACCAGAATAAAAAAAGAGAATTTGTGTTGTCAGCCACAATATATTCTCTGGTTGTATCAGACACTGTACTTTCAACATACAAAGCCCTTCAAGAATTCACCTGAAGTCTTATTTTGTGTAAATCAGAAGAAATGAAGTGAATCTTTCCTGTCTGACCTGTGTTATTTTAGGGACATTGATGCAGTGGCTTTGGCCTGCCTGCAGGTGTTTTCCCCAAGGCCATTCCCTGCTCTCTCTCTAACTCCAACAACCCCCCCTTTGTGTCTGGAACAGGCAGAGCCTGATTGAGTGATTGATTCAATCAATCAGAGGGTTCCAGGTGGGGTTTTGCAGCAGAAGTTCCCATTAACTGACCTGGCTGCTCCTTCCTGGCTCTGAACCCAGCGAGGGCTTCACTCTTTGCTGATGACAACACACAGCACTAGTGATCCTGTGTTTCCAAGTGGTTTAGCCACTCTGTGTAATTAATATGAATGCAGAAATTCCTCTCTCAGATTTTCTCTGGATGGCAAATTTGGCAGCAATAACTCAGCTCAAGGCAACAGAGCACCACCCAGACACCATTCCCAGCAGGGAATCCTCATGGACAAGGGCCTCTATACACCCACACTGAAGGGTGGAATTCCTTCTGAAATGGATATTGAAGTCAAATTAATGAGAAATGCTTACTGGAAAGGTCCACAAAGCACTGAGACACTTCTCAAGCTCAAGCCATTATTCCTCACCAGCCATCCTGCACTTGGGAGCATCCTCAGAGCAAGATGTCCCAGACATCCTCCAGGAGCAACCAGTTTCAGCAGAGCTGACTTGTATCCAGATACATCTGGCAGATTTTCCAAGTGCTGTGGATAATTAGTGGCTGGAGGTTAAACAGCCACAGAACTCCGGGACTTTATTCCAAGCTTGAACGCCCTTGATAGAAGTCAGCGAGGTGTCGATTCCAAACATTTCTGTTTCTGTACACAAAGTGGCTGCTCCAATTCAAAACAGACAATTTAGTGGGTGGATCTGTAATTAAATTATTATGGCTCATATCTAATTAAAACAGATTTCAAGGCACATTTCAAGCTGTGGTTGGATGTCAGTTTGAAGCTGCGTCGCACGGCTTGGCAAGCGATCGCGCTGAAGGAGGGCAGGAACAGCATCCAAGAGCAAGAAAAGGAGGATCTAAAAATAAAAATGTTCTGGAATGCCTGGCTTTCATTTGAACCCAGCAGTTCACTACTGGCATGGTACCACCCCATGGATATCTCAAAGGGCCTCGAGTCTCAGAGAGAGACGGAGAAACAATTGGAAATTCACGGCCCGCAGTTGTTCCCAGGTTCTGAACAGAGCTTAACAAAATCCAGTGGAATCAAAGCCTTCCTGATGGGAAAACTGGCTCAGTGGGAATATGGAACTGCAAAGCTGGCCAAGGCAGAAAGGCACAGCCTAGTGAGACACACTCCACAGTTTGTTAAGCTGAACACACACCTCGGGCTTAGCACTGGCTTCTGAGAGTTCACTGCTGGAACAGGAACAGCAGTTCCAAGATAATGTTTCAGAAACCAATACAAGGGTTTAAAAAAGCAAAGTTTAAAAATGTTGTAACTTCTTTTTCCTCTTTAATTTTCCTCTGTTCAATGTGTGGGAGCTTATGTCTACATCAACTTTGATTTAAATAAATGGATGTATTTTCAGAAGACCTCAAGGTGCTGAAGCCACCATGGGAATGAAATCATAAGAGGAACAAGCAGGAGCTGAAGCTCCAGCTCTGGCCTCCTGTGGGATCTCCCCCCAGCACACCCATCCTGCTCACTAATTACTTCCCCTCCCTCTTCTTTCTCTACTTTTCCTTATGTACTTAAACACATTTCAAATGTAATTGCATAAAAGATTGCCTGGTTCACACAGGAACTAATAAGTCCAAGTAACTGTTATTACAAAACTCAAATCAAAGGCACTGAATATTGCCATTGCAAAGTAATTAAGGCAGTAAAACCATCGGCGACTTGAAGGGCTCTTTCATTAGTAAAGAGAATGCAATTATTTTCCTGCCATGCCTCCTGATTCTATTAGGCTGACAGGCAGGAACAGCCACAGTAAGCAGGCTGATTTCTCTCCCAGCACACTGACACCCTGGAAATCCCTCTTCACGCACAGCTGAGCCACTGATGGTCACCACAATCCCTGTGCTGTCAGGGCTTAGCCTGGCTATCGAGCTTAAACACGAGCTGAGCAGGGCCTAAAACCCTCCAGCTCTCAATAGCAAATAAAAGTCTGGTTGGTTCAGAGGGAGCACACAACAGCAGGCATGAAGCTGTCCTTGTTCATGGCAGGGGGCTGGAATGAGATCATCTTTAAGGTCCCTTCCAACCCAAACCATTCTGGGACTGGGGAGAAAGCTCAGGTGTCCCAGAGAACAAGGGACAGGACAAGAGGAAATGGCCTCAGGCTGTCAGGGGAGGCTCAGACTGGATATCAGGAGGAATTTCTCCATGGAAAGGGTGCTCAGCCATTGGCAAGGGCTGCCCAGGGAGGTTTGGAGTGCCCATCCCCAGAGGTGCCCAAGGACGTGGCACTGAGCAGGACAAGGTGGGGATCGAGCTTGGACTCCATGGTCTGGGAGGACTTCTCCAACCTCAGTGATCCTGGGATTCTGTAACCTGAGAGCAAAGCACACTTCTGGAAACTTTAAAAAAGTTTTGCTTTGAAAGGGCAAGCACCAAGCAGAGTCCTCCTCCAGCAAATTCCAGCCAGGGTTTGCATTCCGTGTTACAACAGGCGCCTCCGGCTTGATTGTTCCAAGTGTTTGAAATCAAGTTAAACAGTGAGAAGAACAGAGTTACATTTGAATCTGAGCAGGTTAAAAAATAGAAAACAAATATGCTCTGCGAGTGCCGACCCTCGCTGTGCGCGCTGGGGCTCCTGAGCACACATTTATAATGAGGAGTCACTGCCAAACTCCCAGTGCATCTTAATTCCACCAAAATTCAGACTGAATACTGAACTGGACAGAGATCACTTGAAATTCAGCTCAAGAACGCTCCTACCTGACACACCAAAGGAAAAAGGGCTGAATTTCAGTGGGTGGTACAGTTTTATGACAGAAGGAAATAAATTTGCCTCGGGTATGATTGGCACTTGTGGAAACTGAGTTAGCTTTGTTTCCAATCATCACGTCAAAATAGATTTGGGTGCTTCTATTCAGATCAGCACCAGAATCAAAAGACAAGAAAACACCTCCTTTCCCACTACACCATCTGAAGTCATCTCTTCATTTTGTACTAGGGCTCTCCTGATCATGAAACCCACAACACTGAATAAGATTTCTTCCTAAAGCCAGGGCCTGGTTTCTTCATCACCTTAAGAGTATTTCAGAGAATCATAAATGGTTTGGGTTGGGAGGGACCTTAAAGCTCATGGTGTCCCTACTCCCTTCCCAACACCTGCCCCTGAAAGATCCCTGGGCCACTTGTCATGTTATTTCAGATGTGACAGAACAGCTTCTCTCTTGAAACACTGTTATCATCTTACAACTATTTCTTGTTAAAGAACTCTCTGCTCTCTCCAAAGAACACACAACTGTTAAATTGATTATTTGCAGGAAGCCATTTCCAACCCTCACAGCCTGTGGAGGCACTGCTGGTGATTCCCACACTGAAATCTGGAAAGGGACTGGGAAGGTGCAAGGAGGTCACCAGGATGATTTGGCACTCATGTCATGGATTCACAGGCTGTCAGATCCATCAGGAAAATTCCCTCTGGAGTTTCACAAACAAGTACAAGCAGACAAGTTCTCTCCTCTCACAAGCACCAGGAAAAGAGCCCTTCTTCCACCCTGCCTTAGCCTGAAATCACAACACCTGAGACACCAATAACACACTGGTTTCCCCTTTTACTCTCAGCAAACAGAGCTCTGCTCAGAGGTGCTACAAGAGCAAAGCAGATTTGGAAGTCAAGCAGGGAGGCTGTGCCTGGGAAAGCTGATCCCAGGGAGCAGGGAGGGCAGCAGCAGGAGGACAACATTTGATCCAGAAAGGGAACAGGAACCTGCCAGGCACAGCTTGCTGGGCTGGAACCTCAGCCTTGGGGATGATTTGATGTCAGCACACACAGACAGGAGCTGCTCACAAGTTTCACCTCCCAGCCCCAAGGCTTTTGATGTTTATGGTTTATCCAGCTGGCCATTGATCAGTATTGATGTAACCCAGCCCTCAAAGGTTTCCTTATCAGCTCCAGATTTATGGTTTCTTCAAAACATCTTCAACAATCTGCCAACTAAACTACAGTAGGGAATTAATTTTTTCAATCATTTTCCTGGGGTTTAATTAAGCATTCTGAAGATGGCTGCAGTGATTCAGCAGTGAGGGTGGAGCAGCTTGGCTGGCCATCCTCCTGCCCATTTCCACTATCAACACCACAATAAACACATTTTTCTGACTGAAAGCCATTTAGTAGAAGAAATTTTCTTCTAAAAGCAATGGTATAAGGTCAGTAGAAAGAAGTTGAGTGACTGCTCATTCACTTTAGGTGGGATTGGTGCTAAACACACCTAGCTAGCTCAGCAATTAGTGGTTAATTCCAAGTATTAAAGACTTTTCAATTAAATGCCATTTACTTACAAGGAATAAAAGCAAGATGAGATTGAGGAAAACCCAGTTGGATTCACATGGATGCAGCCCCCACTGGCACAGGGCAGTGCTGTGAGGGATATTCCTCAGGTGTTGGGAGCTCTGCTCCCCAGCCAGAGCCTTCCCACTCTCACACCCAGCTTTATTTTGCCAAGGATCACACAATTGCAAAGTGTGGGCCCAAATCTCTTCCCTGCCAATAGAATTTATGGCCTGTGCCTGAACACCAGGTGCACCTGTGCTGAAATGACACCTGTTTCCATCCTGTTACCACACCTGAATGGCTCCAGTGTCACTGTCAGGGCAGGACAATTCCTCTGCTCGTTTGGGAGCTGCTGAGGCACTTCCCATGGCCTGACAGTCACACAGCCACATTAATGTTTTCTTACATCATTGCCAGGCCAGGGAAGGTGTTGGGAAGATAACAGGCAATTCCAGAAAACCCTGCTGAATTTATCCAGTCCCACGGCACAGCCTCATTTTATCAGAATCCCGAGGGGCTGAGGATTTATGGGCAGAACAGGAGAGCAGCCAGGTCAAACAGCCCTTCCTGGGTGACAGAATTTACAGGGCAGTGTTTGCTCTCCAGGAGAGCAATAAAGCAGTTCCTGGAGAGCACAGATGGACAGGCAGCACCAGCTCCTCCAGCTGTGAGTTACTGGCAGGTTGTGGCTGTGCTTTCCAAGAGCTTGCACCAGACCAGCTGCTCAGAGCAAAATCCTCAGCTCCTGTCTGCAAGAATTAAGTCAAAAAACAGGTTTAAAATTGAGCCAGTCTGTGCATTTCATCAGCTGGCCAGCAAAGGCAAAGAGAAAACCAGGCTGAGAGATGTGAAAAAACACTCACAGGAGCAGATTTGATGATGATAACATACAATGAATGAAACAGAAATAAGTATTTCCTCCAGCCAATTATCACTCAGTCCTCACAAGTCAAACAAAAACGTTAAATAAATATTATCTGGCATTTCCACATGATACTTTAACCCATCTCATAATGACAAAGAATTTTGAAGCACACCATCACTGTGTCCATATGTATAACAAGATGGTCAATGGAAATACATCCTCGAGCCACTGGAAGGTTGGGAAAAGTCTCCAAAGCTGCTCTCCAGAACCCCTGGATTTGTTCTGAATTACATATTCTTAAGGAATAAATACCTTTTCCCATAAGAAGCTATAAGAGGACACTGTGGGATTTCTGAAGACATCAAATAATGTGCGACTGCAGCCAAATACTTTACATTATATCAAGATTTAGGGTGTGTTTAACAATAAGGAATAACAAGAGTAAAAGACAACGTTGCCTGCACCTAATTGATCTGCTCTAAACAACTAAATAATTATATAAATTTGTGAATAAATAAATTTGGGAATAAAGGCAAAGATCAGTAGAAACGCAGAAAATTAAAATAATTATTTGACAACATGGAACAACTTATTCTCATTTGAGTGAGAGCAGATGAGGTCATCAGCCTCCTTTCTGCAGTGGCAAACTGGAAGAGGCCTGAATATCAAAAATGTGATTGCAATCAAACAGAGCAAAGCTTGGAACAGTGCAAGAAAGCTGCTCCTGTTGTGCTGCATTCTGGAGCACAAGAGCTCCTATCAGCACAGGTTGGCACTAAAATCAGCCATTTCTCTCTGCTTGCTGTGAAAAATAATGATCTGTTGATCTTGGTTTGTCACTCAAACTGTGTAACCCACTAAGTCAGCATCTGTCTCTTTACTGGATCTTCTTCTGTGGGGTTTACCAACTGTCAGGACTAAACAAAAATGCAGGAGGAAAACTTCTAGAAGCACTTTGAAAGTGAGATTTGCAAAAGGGCCTGACAATAATGACAAGAGTTAAAAAAAGCTCATCTACAATGAGTTTATGACCATGTTCTACACAGAAAAGCATGAATCCATCCCCTTCCCAAACATCAAACTTTTCCAAGTAATTCTGTCAGTGAATCTTCTGCTTTACTTGAACTTCTCCATAAACACAGTGAACAACACACCTAAATGGTGCAGGTGAGAGCCTGGGATTTCAAAGCCAAGCAAATCACTCCAGATGCATTTTAAATGGAAGGATTCAACTTTCCACAGGCAAAGCTGGTGAGGATGAGGCAAAGAACAAGGTGCTGGTGGCTGTGGCTGGGCAAGGCAAGAGCTTTGCTGGAGCATTTTACCTGAGTTGTGTCCTTAAATTATTGAACAGCTCCCTGAAAAGAGGGCCTGGATGTGATTGATTTGGTTCTGGGATTTCAGATCTCCTAACTGGGAGAAGAGGAATCTGTCAGGTGCCTTTGCACCTCCCAGACCTGTGAAGCTGAGAGAATCCCACGTGTCACCAGCCACCAAGTTATCCCAGCTTCCCAAAACCAGCCAAAAGGAAGCCTCTAAACTGCAAAATACTTGAAAGCAACAGTTTCTGACCTTCAAAAAGAAAAAAAACACAAACCCTGAGATGCATCAGAACACCAAAGTAAGATGTGCCTGTCAGTGATCCAAAAGGGGATTTTCCCCATTTTCCTGCCATGTGCCTGGGCTGTCTCTAGCAGTGTGTTAACAAGTTTTCCACGCTCCAGCTGGAGAGTGGAAGGTGCCTGACAGAAAATCTCTGTGTTCCTCCACCAGGGCTGCCAAGGCCCCTCTGGGGGCACCTCCAGCCAAAGGCAGGGAATGGCCCTTGATTGGGATGTGGAACAGGCAGAGGGCTGTGCAAACCAAGCCTGGCCCCAGGCAGTGATGAACAGCTTGGAAAGCTCTTCCCCAGCCCAGGCAGGCACAGTGGGAATGCTGACTGGGCTGTTCCCAGCAGTCCTCCAGTTAAAATATGCAAAAAAACTAATTATTGATTGTCTTGATCTGGTGGTGTGCTCTCCTTAAAGTCATTCCAAAAGCACAGATCATCTTGGATTGACCACGAGAAAATGAAATTATCCATTAGCACACTCATCCCCACCTTTGCAGTAGCCCTGGGGAAGGTTTATCAGCCCCCTCCCCTTGCCAACCTCCATCACATCCAGAGGGAGATAACGAGGCACAGGCAAGGGCTCACTGAGCAGAAAGCCCAGGGCTCCCAAGGCTCACATGGCACAGGCAAGCCCCAGAGTGCTCCCCAGGGAAAGCTCCCTAAAAGCATCCAAAGTGGGGCATTTGCTCTGTAATTCCATTCCCTCGAAAGATATTGCCAAGGCAGACCAGAAGGGGCAGGTGAAGGAGCAGAAAGATGAATTATCCAGCTGGAAACAAGCAGACCCAGAGGTCTGACACACCAAACCTCCCCTGCTACTTTGGTTGGACAGAGGGAAAAAACTTAATTTTTTTTTCTCTCTGTCTGAAATCTAGATTCTAGTCTTCTTTAAAACCCTTTTAAAGAACTCTGCAGCTTTAGGAACTCAAACCACTTTGGGCAAAGACAAATGCTGGAGGGGTTGAGGCTGCTCCTGACATTTCCCTGTGAAGAGCAAGTGAGCTCTTGGGTTTCCAGAAGAATAAAACACATCTTTGTACACCTTATCAAAGATCACATCTCTAATTAGGAACTTTAGGGGAGGCAGTTTTAGGTGCTCAGGTGATGAGATCAGCTCCTTGATGTCCTCTCCACACTGAGGGGGAAGAGCTGGCTCCTTCCAGAGCAGAGGATGGGGGGATCCCCCAGCAGTGCCACACAAACCCTCCTGGAGGTGACACCCCAGCAGGGCTGCACAGGGTTCAAAGAGAAATTGGAGACACCTGAATTGGTCACAGCTTCTTGACTGGGTGCAGTCAGTTCCTGCACATTTAAGGTTTTTAATTAATTTAATTAAGTAGTGTATTTTATGGGAGCCCTGATGAGAGTGTCAAGGAGCTTCAGACAGATCCTTAATAACAATTCAGTATTCTCAAACAAGAGCCCAGGCCATTGGCTTCTCAGTTCCTGAACAGCCCAAACCAGCACTCTGATTGTCCAAAACTGCTTTTTGAAGCACCAAATCTGTTCCTGCCCCAATCTACTGCAGAAATGTGTTTGATGGGCTGAGGGAGCTCCAGCTCCTCTGATTTATTTCATTCCATCTGACCTCTGGTGGTTCCAGCAGCGAGCCCAGCCCTCAGCAGATAATGCAAGGAACAAAGAGATGATGATTGGAAACTCCTTGTGTTTGGAGAGGGAAACAGGAGCCAGCAGAACCAGGGCAGGGGAAGGGGAGAAGCACAAGGCTCTGACTTCATCCCTGCCACACCCTCAGGCCTGCCAGCAGCTGGGTCAGGGAGCAGTGGTGAACACCTGGGAACGCCCCAGAAGGACACATCAACCATCTCACTACTTTTACTCTATCCAGAGTTCACAAAGAAAACAACACCAACCCTTTTGGTGGTGTTCTCCACATTTAGAGAAGGAAGTTCAGACCTCAGCATTTTTAAAAAGCAGCTACAAATATAACAGCACTGAAAGAGATGAGAGCTCAAAAACGCTGAAGGACACTGCAGGATTAAAAAAGAAAAAAGCCAAATAAATATGATTATTGCTGTCAAGACTCAGTAATTCACTAAAAGCTGCTGAAAAAAAAGCTTATGTACTAATAATGCAAAACAAATACCTGTACAAACACTCATACAAGAAATATCTCCAAGCACTGCTGTGTTTGTCAGGAGATGAATTGCCACGTTCCAGTCACATAATGGCAGCAACAAAAGATTGTACATCCTTCTCAGGAGCAAAGAATTAGCTACCACTGACTGCAGTGGTTACTGATCCCAGAAATCTGTATTAACTTCAACAGTTTTTGCATGCAGGAACAGTCCCTCTAACGCTGCTGCAGCCCAGTGCAAATGTTGGGATGCAGAATTCCAGCTGCTCCAACCACAGAGTCTCCACCATCCTGCTCATCCACAGGCAGGAGCCTCTTCTCTTCTTCCTTGCTAAAATACTGCTCCCTTTCTCTTCTCCCTACAGAGATCAAAGGTTCTAGAGAAGCTAGAAAAGGGGGAAAAGGAAAACCCACCCTCGCTCCTGTGAAAGGCAGAACATTATGTAAGGAAAAAATTTATTTTATTTTGTATTTGGTGCACAGATAGCAGGTGAGAGAAGCACTGGGTGGTTTATTGGGAGTGAAGGCAGGGTGTCCAGCAAGCTTCAGAGCCATGGCTTGGATATTTTGATATCCACACCTTTGTCTCCCTGCCAGACCTCTGCTCCCATTCCACAAAACACACTCTGCATTTGCAAACAATCCAGCAGCCTCCTGGAAGCCTGGCAGACAGCTCCTGCTGCTTTCTGCTCTTGTTTCAAGGGTACTGAAACTGTTTGTACCTCCTAAAAATGGCTAAACTTCTAGGTGAAATCACAACCAGTTCCTCAGAACACACTGCTCCATTGGGAACATCTCCATTATTGAGCTCTCAGATGGATCAGGCACCCACTGCTCTATGCCCCACTCCTAAACCCACACCAAAAATCCCAGACCACATCCCTGGCATCACCAGGTACACAGGGATTTTCCTGGTGATGGGAAACACTGAGAGCTCAGATTGTGTATCCCAAGTGTGGAATTCTCATTAGATTTACCTGCAAAACCAGCTCCTGCATGGTTTGTATGCCAGGAATTCTGCATCAGCACCTATCTCAAACATCAGTGGAGTTTTTTACCTTCTCAGTTTGTCTGTAACTGCCTGAATCAGGTCTAAGACTGATCCTGAACCCAAAATTTTCAGTTCTATGAGTATCTAAAGCAAGTTTATTTACCACACAACACATTGTTCCTTTAATGCACAGCACTTGGTGCACCAGGGACACCATCAGGATTCTGAGGTGGTACCATTGTAATTCGGTTAAACTGCTTAAAACAAAAATCCCCAATAACAAAAATCACATTGAAGAGTCAAAAAATAGAAGATCTACTAAAGCCATAACTATGGTAGCAAGAAAGTGAATAAACCTGCCAATTAAAGTGTCCACCACACAGAACCCCAAACCTGCTGCTAATTAATTGAACAGAAAATAGTACCTTTTTTATAGAGTTTTAGGAGCTCAGCAGCAGTCTGTGATACAGTTACATATTTGCTCCATAATTAGGTTGGGAAGGCCTGGAGGAAGGGCTCTCCTTTGTGGCACATTCTATTATGTCCTTACAACGCTCTGCTATTGATTTGCCAGCCCCAGTTACCTCTCTCTGACTTTTGAAAAAGGTTATTATTCACAAACAGCTGCTTCCATGTGCTCAAGAACAGGGAGGCCACCTGATCTGTGTGTGTGCAAGTCATGGAATGGTTTGGGGTTGGAAGGAACCTGAAATCCCCCCCAGTGTCCCCCAGCCATGGCAGGGACACCTCCCACTGTCCCAGTGTCCAGCCCCAATGTCCAGCCTGGCCTTGGGCACTGCCAGGGATCCAGGGACAGCCCCAGCTGCTCTGGGAATTCTGTGCCAGCCCTGCCCACCCTTACAGGGAACAATTCCTGCCCAAAATCAGCTCTGACAGGTCCTGCTCTGTGCTCTGCTTTTCACAGAGGCAAAGCACAGCAGCTAAATTACGTTCACCACAAATCTCACCCCTCCAAACAAGGAGTCAGGTTTTGTCACCAGCTTTTATTCCACACTGAACTTCCAATTTGTTGAAGTGTCAGTCTGGTGGCTTTGTTGGAAATCAATGAGGTGAGATTATTCCAGCAATTAAGAACCAGAATGAATTGCTGTGTTTGAGAAACATGCAAGCAAAAGAATAACAAGATACAACTCTTCTCATTGTTCAGCAAAAACACCAGTTGCAAGTTTTAGACAGCAGTAACAGCTTATCCTTGAGACATGCAGGAAATACATGCAAGGCTTGGCTTAGAATATTTCAAACAGCCATAGAAGTCTGTAAAAATGTTTGGGGTATTCTCTTAGCTTTATTCTGCTGATGTTTTCCTTGCCCCATCAGATTTGCCATATTTATGCTTCAATTTTCAGACATGAAAAAATTGCATAGACTCCCTCTCAGTTTAGTACCTGCAGAGGATCTAATGAGTTACTGGCAAATCTCTTTGTTAATACAGCACAGAAACTGAGACACAAGTTAAGGGGAACTGAAACCAGACAAACCCTCTCACCTAGTTCAGTATTTTTGCCTGTATTTGCACATCCAACCTTAAGGGAAGATGGAGAAGACGTTGTAGCCATTGTATTAATGAGGGGCAATGATAAAACAAGCTCAAAGGGATGTGCCTGAACATTTCCAAGAATTATTGGTTTTGGACTCACCTTTTGCAAGGAACTTTTCAGAGCAAGACCACAAACAGGTACAGGCAGGGGCATTTTTGTTATTAAGTATTCACAGAGCACTGATAAATCTCTCTGAGGGTAAAACCCCAATTTTCCTTACTGGGAATGGACATTCCCATGGAATACAAACCTGGGGAGTTTCTCTAACAAAGAGCAGGGTATGGTGGCCTGGATCCAGCGTGGGATGTCCATAAATCCAGCTTAGCTCCCTGCATTAAGGACAGATGACTGGACTGTGCCCTCAGCTGCTGCTGCAAGAAGCCCATGAGCTGTTCCTGCACTGCCCAGCTCTGCACCAGCCTGACAGAGCAGCTCAGAATATTCCTGGCATCAACAAACCACACCTCACCTCCCTCAAGCTCCAGAAGTTCCTTTACTGTGCTGAAATAAAGCAGAATTTCTGTGCATTGCTGGACAGATCTGCCAGTACCTACAGCCAAATCCAGCATCTCTGCTGTGGCCATGTGGTTTAAACCAAGTGAGACCATGCTGTGCTCTGCCTCTCCTCCCAAGGACACCAAACCTTGGCAAGTTCAGCCCAAACCCTTGTCCAGCTGAATATCTCTCCAGAATTTCCCAGCCAGCACCCTGTGGCTGGTGTTGGTTCCCATGGCTTTCCTCCTGGGTTACTCTGGGAATGAAGCTCTCCTCCGCTCACAGGTGCCACTGAGCTCCTCCAGGAGCAGAATCCCTGCTGGGGAGGTGTGAGGAAGGAAAACCAGGAGCTGTGGAACACCAGCAGCCCTCGGCAAAGAGCACACCACAAACCTCCCTCAGAGACATTCCCACCAGCCCTGAAGCTCCCGAGGATGCTCCCAACCCCTGTAGGGACTCTGGGATGGAACCCACGAGCAGAAGTTCATCTGCTGCAATTTCTGTTTGTGCTTCTTGCCAAGCTTGTGGCCAAGGGCAGCCAGAGTTTGTTTATTCATGAGATCCTGGCTCTCCACAGGGCCCAAGCAATGTGTTTTTCCAGCATCCTGATCCAGTCCCCGCAAGGCACACGGCGCAGAATAAAATTCTTCTAATTAGAGACGACTATTCCAAAAGTGCAGCCCTTGCACAGCCTTGCTCAAGGTCATGTGCTAAGTGGCTGGTGAACAAACAGATCTGCTCACTTTCAGCAGAGTGAGGACTTAAAATCCGATTTAACTTCAGCACCAACCCCGGTATTTGACACTGTCAAAACAATTTTCTGTTTGAAAGCAACAGCAGAATGTGAGTGAGGCAGCAAAGGAAAGCCAGCAGTGAAATTTAAAGTCATTTTGTTCTTAAAATTAGATTATTTTAGAAGAAAAAGGTTTATCAGGAATATTAATTAAGCACAACAAAGTTCCAAATCCAGTTTTTACTGTTCTGCTGGACTACTAGTTTGATTCTAAATTCAAATTAATAATTGAACAAAGATTTTCCTTAGGCATATTCTTCATATTAAATATTCAATGCCCAAAATGTCTTAAACACTCTAATTTTTCCCTACTCATTGAACTTGGTCCATAACAAGGTGCACAGACCAAACAGATCAAACAGGATCAGTATTTCTGTAATTTCATACTTTGCAGCTAATGCTCAATAAAAATTATCACCTGTAACCAGCATCTTGTACTAAAGATAATTAAGAAATTGTCTGAGGAAATTATTTTTCTCATTAAATTATAATTGCTGTTAACAGGTTAGTGCTCATGTGGGAAATGCTGATTATTCCCAGGACTTGGGCTGAGGGATGGAGCGGTCCATCCACAGTCCCTCCCTCAGCCTGCCAAAGAGCAGGAACACAGGAGACAGCAGGAAAACCAAGAATTCCAAATTTCAGGGAGATGAAGAGAAATTAAAGCCACTTTCCCAGCTCTCTGTTGCAGAGAGGCTCCTGAGCAGCAGCTCCTGCTGAGTCCAGAGCTCAGACACCTCGGAGCATCCCAGCTCGGGATGGTGCCTCTGCTGCCCCAGAACTCAAATTATTCTGGTTACCACTTCAAAACCCTGCTCCTGTAACTTTCTGTGACAGATAAAAACCCAGAACATTCTCACAAGGTCTGTGAGCAGCTCCAGGTGGCATTTGGGACAAGGCTTTTCCCAGGATATGCTCCCAACCCAAGGGTGGGGGGAGTTTAACATGCACAAGGGGGGAGTGACACAGGGACACAGCCCCTGCTCCTGTTTAGGAAATGTAAAATATCCTGTTTAGGGTGTGTGGGGTGGCAGAAGGGTGTAACTTCTTCATGTTTTTCTGATTCTGTATTTCTTGTCACACGTGGATTTCTGGGTCCCCTCTAGGCCGAGCTCCTTGGGGATCCTCCCTCACGGGGAGTTTTGTTTATCTCAGTTCTCTGGGTCAGGATAAAAACCCCAAAGATCGTTAAGATCTTGTTTCTCATGTTTATTAGGACGTTATCACAAATCCTGGCAGGTCTCTCCAGACTTTAAACAAGTTCAAATCACTACAACCTGACACACTCTGATGGCACAAAATGGCCCCAAACTGTGCAGCCTTTTTATCTTTATATTTATTCTTATCCAATTAACAATAGACACATTTTTCTTAATGACCCAACACCTGTGTGCTGCACTGTGACATCTTCTATCCAATCACTCACTATTACCCAAAAACCTCTAGAAGAAGAAAATGAAGAAGAAAGAAGGACAAGAGACAACACTAAATCCTCCATCTTGTCTTCTTTTTTCTAAACCAGTTTAAACTCTAAACTTTAACTTTTTCACCAAGTGACTTCAGAAAACTCTCTAATCTACACACTCACACTTTTAGCTTTTCTGTCTAACAGTTGTTTTCATGTATCACCACAAAAACATGCCCATATTATTCATGTTCTATGAAATTCAGTGTTCTGCTGGATCTCAGAGCCAGGCATCAGAGAGAAGGGCTCACACTCTGTGTCTCAGACTCCAACAAAGGGCAGTGGTACTGTGAATTCCTGCAGTGCCACACAAAGTCCCCGCTCTCCTTCTCTGCTGTCTCATCTTCCCACGAGCCTCACGCATCCTGACATGGCCTGATTGTCCTGAACCAAAAAATGGGATTTTTTTTGTGTGCTGTTTCCTCTCAGAGTCATTTCATTGCCTTTGCCATCCCCCTGCTCCTGGCTTTGTTAAAAAGGCCATCCCACCCTCTGCACCAGGCACAAAAGCTTCTGGTGGATGCTCAAATTCAGATAAATAAACAGGGGAAGGACACAACTCAAGGCAGACAAGTGGAGAAAAGAAAAAAACCTTCAAAAACCTGGAAATGGTAATTATATGTAGAGCTTAAACCTTTCCTTTTGGAGACCCACCACAAATATTACAAGAGATTTCACAATTCCTTTCTCTTTTCCATTAACAACACCAATCCCTGACCTTTATTCAGTGAAGTTATAAGAGAATTTTCCTTCTCTGCAGTGAGATGACTTTCTCCACTAAATCATTTACAGCAGGAATATTAAAAAGAACCCCTGTCAAAAACTGAAACAATGACAAAGATTTCCTCATTTTTAGCAAATTGCCAGGGGAAAAAAAAATATTAAAACCAAAGATATGAAGATGAGTCAAAATAGTTCATATTCCCATGAAACAATTCCAGACCATCTGCATTATAGTTGGCTTAAGCCTTAAAGGTCCCCTTTTCAGGTTAGAAAAGTTAAAACAGGTGAAAATACAACATTTGACAATTTTTGTATGCACCTTTGACTGAGCTCCTTAAGGTGACCAGATACTCCCATGGAACACACTGAGGTTTGATGAGCAATTGCTTCAACACAGGAAACAGAAAAAGAAGAGTGTTTGTTCCTAGGTAGAATATTTCCAAGAGAAACTGCACTTCTGACCAACTCCACAT
Organism: Parus major; assembly: GCF_001522545.3. NCBI lineage: Eukaryota > Metazoa > Chordata > Aves > Passeriformes > Paridae > Parus > Parus major. The sequence goes on from NC_031781.1 coordinate 18,937,177, forward strand.
GCCAAAAGGACAATCCTGCCCCTCCTCCCATGCAGACTCAGGGATGTTCTCTCTGTGTGCCCAGCACACCAAAAACAGAGCCAGAACATTTGATATTATCTGATGAGAGATAAATAATACTGCAGGTGGTGACAAACTTCTCCAGGAGCTGAAGGATTGCATTGTAAAGCAACACACTCTTCTTAGTGCTGTTAAACACAGAACTGCACCACAGAAAGGGCTCCACGTTTTCAAAGCTGTGTCAGGGAGATTATTGGGTTGTGTTTTCCTTGCAGGAACAAACGTGTGAGGTGTTCTCTGGGAGCTGGGACAAAGCAGGTTCATGCTTTGCTGGCTCAGGCAGGATAAAAGGTCCTCACAGTGCTGATAACTCTGCAAACACCCAGAGGGGTGTGAGATCTGACACCCAGGGATGAGAGGGGAAACCTGGTACCATGAACAGCCTCAGAGACCACTCTGATCCCACTGCCAGGCCAAGGGCTGGGGGACCAGGGGTGCCATTGAGCACCTGCAGGGTCAGGGATACAGCTCCCTGCTGTATACCATCCCATTTGCTGATGCTAAATCAGCTCTTCAGACTTGGCCTTCAAATCTACAGCTTCTCCAGAAGCTTCTGATAATTAAAACCTCTAATTTTTATCCTTCCAAAATCTCCTCTCTTGCACAGTTTTTGAGTGAAACACGAGTCAAGCCTGTTGCTTTTTTAATCATCCACAAAACTCCTCGGCCACAGCTCTTCTGAACAGCATCTCTACAAGAGACAGGAGAACATTTCCATCTCAGTGTATTAACAAGGGGCAATAAAAACACAGCCTAAGGGGATGTGCCTGAACATCTCCAAGAATTATTGGTTTTGGACTCGTCTTCTTTTGCAAGGAACTTTTCAGACCAAGACACCAACAGGTACAGGCAGGGGCATTTTTGTTATTAAGTATTCACAGAGCACTGAGAAATCTCCAGTTTTACACAAATCCCAGCACAAGCACTGCCAGGATATTGCAATGATTTAAGAAAGCACAAAATGATGCTCAGTACACTGCATTTTTAACAAAAACATCTGAACACCATCAGTCCTTCTCCTTGTACCCACAGAGAAGAAAACAGTTCACACCATGAGTAATTACAGCATTAATAACTACAAAAGTGGATGTATTATTGAACTGTTGGTCCAGCTCCCTTTCAGCAGGCAGAATGATGAAGCTGCTTGTCACATTCTTCTCTAAATATTTCACATTTATGGTTCTTCCTATATATAAAAGCCAGCACAACAATTCAAACCTCACTCCACACCAGGCTGGGGATTTCTAAACCAACCCAGCTGTGCTTACAAGTTCCCTTACAAAACACTGGCCTGGAAACGTGACCCAGCTCCAGCTTCTCACACAGAACTGCTCAGATCTTTCTCCCCTCGTGGTTCTACAGGAATTAATTGCTGAATTTTACAATCATCAGTCCCAGCTGCTCACAGAGTTCATGCCCAACTCTCCAACTTGTTGTAAGGCTGTGTCTAACCCCTGCTAACAGCCAAACCCTCAGTGACAGGGGCTTGTGAAACGTTTTGCTTCAGTACTCAGCAGTTACACACAGGTGGATGTTTGGAGGGGTTTCCCAGCATCAACCCTTCAATAATTTTGCACCCAGTACAGGCAGCAGCTGCTGATGGGCTGAGTCAGGGATGTACCAGCAACAGGTGACAGGAAAATTATCATCTCATTAATTAAATCCACAGTGAAACCTCCAGTAACCCCTCAATGCAATGTCTTGACTTTTGTGTTGGAAAAGAAATGTTTTCTTTGTATCTGAAATTATTCTGACAGTAATTCTGCACCTTAAAGTGATATCCCCAGGCTGGTACATGGGAGTCTCACACAATGGAGGTGTGTAAATTACTGGGAGAAAGGATTATTCCATCCCAGGAAAACCTGTGGAAACTGATTGAACAAGTTGTTGATGATTGAACAAGTTGTTCCACATTTTGCTTACCCCATCTCCCATCTTTTCTTTACAGAACATGAAAATTTAAGAGCGAAAATAACCGAGGATTTATGAATCCAATAGAGTTCTACTGGAAATATGATGCTGTTTATCTTCAGGTTCAATCAGCCTCTGCAAACTTTAAGTAAATAGTCACAGGAACAGGCACAGCCTCAGTTCCATTACCATTTCCCAGGATCAATGAGTGCCAAGGCAAACATTTGCCCACAAGCATGAGAAGCAGCAGCCCTGCCTGCAGTGCCCCAGCTCCTGACTAATAGAGACCTGCTGTGGGATGGATGGCAGGGAATGAAAACACTGCCACGCAGCTCTGTCTCATTTGTTTCCATTTCCAACTAATAATACAAGATCAAATCCTGTATTAGCTTAGCTGCTAGAACAGGTGGCATAAGGAGAAAAACAATTTAAGATCTTATTTGTATGAATATTTGGTCACGTTGTGTAATATTCTTCACTTTGTAGCGAGCAAATGGAGAATTAATGGGTTCTGAACAAACTGTGCTTGTTTATTATCAGCTGGATTTCCTGAGGCAGCCTGCAGGACACTGCCAGAGCCTTGGCCAGCTGCTCACTCCAGGCCACCGCTGTCCCCAGGGCCAGGGGGACCAGAGCCCTGAAGGTGCCTCGTGGTGTCAATTCCTGGCTTTCCAAGCCCCTGAGGGCATTTCCAGAAGTCACAGAAGGGACAGAGGTGCCCCATCAGCACAACCCCCAGTGCCAGCTCTGCAGGGGCACAACTCAGATGATTTTGGGCAAATACTGCCATTTAGGTAATTATCACAGAACCAGCAGCGTTGGAGGAGACCCTCAGGATCATCCAGTCCCACCATCACCACCCCCAAACCATGTCCCCAAGTGCCAATCCATCTTAAACACTTGCAGAGGCACTTTATTCCATGCCTGACCACCCAGTCCACAGCTGCCAGCAGACACTACCCTAATTCATGTTCTCTTTTGTTTTCTTCCATGGTCACAACTTTTCTTTCCCATTCTACAATTTGCTGCTTGCAACACACAGAGTGAGAGCTCTTTTCTCTTGACCTTGATCAGCACTACCTCTCATTCCAGTTGTGTCATCTCCACCAAGCAGTTGTGGAAGCCACAAGAATTTTGCCTGGGAATCAACCCAGACTCCAGGGCAGTGATGCCTGGACACCCAGCAGCTGGTCCTGAGGCTCGTGCTTTACCTGATCCAGGTGTAACACCATGCAAAAGTGAATTAAGTGGTTTGGTCTCTGACCCTTTATATCACAGTGCCAGTGAAACTCCTTCCTTGCCTCAGAACAGCAGTGATAACATTTGCAGCAGAGCAGCATGGATTAAACAAGAGAGAACCAGGAACAACTTCTTAGGAGATAAGAAATTAAAGCACCTAATTGCTGCAAAGAAACACACAAAAGCAAACCAAACTCTATAAAAAATTACATTCTATTCCTACTGCCACAGGGGACAAGCCAAAGGCTATAGAGATGCCAAACATAAAACAAATTGTGCTCCTAAAATGAGACAAGGGTTGATTCTGTGCATGCACACAGCAACTCAGCATTCAGATGAATTTATGACAAAGAACCCAGCACGTGCAATCTTTGTCACTGCTCCTCATTTCCTGCTCCCATCTGCTCAGAGCCAGCTGAAAGCTGCTGCTGCTGTGCCTCAGCCAGCCCCTCTGCTCTGGGGCTCTCAGATTGTGCCACAGAAGGTGAGGAATGAAAAGGCTGGTGTCAGATCTGCTGCCAGGATTCACTGCACAAACAACTCCAGAGCCATTGTGGCAGTTCTGCAGGGGTTGGAGATAAGGGAAATGCCTCAAACAAAAGGAAAGCAGAAACCTCTGGTTTCCCCATGTGCTGCTGAGGCTGTTCTGTGCCAGCCTTCAGCAGGAAAACCCACACCAAATTCAGCTGGGGAGTGACACCTGCCAGAGCTGCCACCTCAGCCAGCACTCCAAAAAGCACTCAGCAGGATGGGGTAAACACAGCTGGGACAACACTGCTCAAAGTCAACCTTAACCTTCACAAATGAGGCAAATTCACAGTTATCTTCACCAGGAGAAAGATGGAGCATCACAAGACAGGAATGGGCACAGAGCCTCCTGACTTGCTCTGCCCCTGGATACATGGAAGCTGAATTACACTGGAATTTTAATAGCAGCTGCAACTCACCACAAATAATAATTACATCGTTTATTAAAGTCAAAGTCCTCCATATTATCTCTGCTCCAAGGGCAGAAAGGATATGGATGAGGTTATCCTATTAGTTTCTTTAGCTCTTTGGGACAATCCACACTCTGGAGAATTTCTGGATGCTGCAGCCAGGTCTCCCTGTTACCAACACAGAGTTAAATAAAACCCAGCTCTCTGTAAGTAAAACTGGCACCAAAACCTTGTAACTGGGTATAAAAAGTTGTCAGACACAATCAGAACTAAATTCAAGTAGACAATTTCCTCTCAACATGGTCACAACCTACTTCTGTCTCCTGGAGCTTATGCTCTTGCCACCTGCTCAATCTTTTATTACCCAATTTGGCATTATGAAAGTCAACTAAGCAATATATAATGACAGGAAGCTCAAACCCAAAGTTTAAATAATGAATAACAGCTTACTTTATCAAAATAGTTGTTTTCAAGCCCTTTATTTTTCATTTCTGTAGTAATTTTTGATCCATACAACGTGGCAGTTTTCCAGCAGAACATAAGCAAAGCAATTATTTCACCCAGTAAAAGGTAACAGCTTTTGTGACACAGAGGTCACACACCATTACTACCACTGCTTTCTATGGTCTTAAAATCATAAATATGTCGTTTCATCAAGGAGCAGGTCAGGCTAAAGAGGGGGAAGTTGGCAGCAACAGGACTAAGCTGCAACAGGAAAAATTCTGTACAATTCAGCAGGGGTGTTCTCACCAAAATAAAGATTAATCAGCCTCACTGGGTAACAAGGAGACAACAAAAATGTAAATGACAATTCCATGGTAAAGATAATGAAAACTAAATACCAAGAAAACGGATGGAGAATAGCTGGACTAATTAAAATTACATGATATTTAACTAATCACAAAATATTCTCACAGCTCTCATCTGTAAGAACTGTCATGTGCCAGCCCTGAAGGTGATCCTGCTGGAATTCTTCCAAGAGATTCCTTAAGAACAAAGCTGTTTATAGCAACGAGGGTCTGCAGAGTTACTAAAACATTCTGTACAGATTGTGTTGATCAATAGCCAGCCACCTGCACGTGGCACAGCAATATCCCAGGAAAACTGATTTTTAATGGGCCCTGCACCTCTCCCCACATCTGGCTCCACTTCTCCAAAAACCCTGTAGTGCTCTCCAACACTTCTGTGGCAGGAAAACAATTCCCAGGCCAGATGTTCTCCTGCTCCTGTTCTCCTGATGCTTTCCCTCACTACAAGGTTAATTAGCAGCAAGATATTAACAAGAAAAATACTCTACTTTCAAAAATACTGTTTTGTTGCAACACTTTAGAAAACAAGAGTTGGGTAAGAATTTTTGGGGCTGGTATATTTTTATTATTAAACTCTTATCTGCAGGAATTCTGAATGCCATCACACCTCTCCTGCCCTCCCCTCCCTGCTCCAAGACAGGCCAGGGGCTTTTAAAACATTTCCAGCATTGCAAGAATGAATCTCTCACAGTGAGTTTTAAGGGTTAAAGCAGAAAATATCAAAATATCCAAGCCATTCTAAGAGAAACATTTACACATTCTCAGCACTGAAGAGGAACAACAAAACTTTACAAGGCTGCAATAAAACGAGGCCAGTAGCTAATACTAAATACAAAAACCTGGCATTTTACCAAGTGCCAAAAGCAGATCGATAAATAACCCCCTTAAAGTGGAGCAAAAAGGCTGGGGGATGTGGGCTGAGGAGCCTGGCAGCAGGGGAAGGACAGCAGAGGCACAGGGGGTGGTGGTGATGGGCAGGAGGAGGGTTCTCTACAGCCAGGAGCAGCTGTTCCCTCTGCTGTCACTGCAGGTGCCAGGCACACCCCACCCTGGAGCTCCAGGGGCTGGGAGGTGTTTGGAGGACACAGCTGGAGGTGTCTGCCTGGTCCTGAACTGCTCAGGCATCTCCTGCAGGAGCAGCTGCAGAGTGACACCTGCCAGAGCTGCCACCTCAGCCAGCACTCCAAAAAAGCACTCAGCAGGATGGGGTAAACACAGCGGGGACAACACTGCTCAAAGTCAACCTTAACCTTCACAGATGAGGCAAAAATAGCAGCAGCTTGCAATGCCTGAGAGCACAGAACTTACAAAGAGAAGAGGGAGCTGGAAGATCTGCTCTAGAACAGCCCATCCTAGGGGAGACATACACGGGAGTTCCAATTTAAGGAAGCAGTTCTGGAGGATTTCTGATGCACAGGATGATCCCAAAGTTCACACAGCAGCAGGGAAACGGGTTGGGAGCACCCTGGACTAGTGGAAGGTGTCCCTGCTTGTGGCAGGGAGCTGGAACAAGATTGTCCTTAAGATCCCTTCCAAGCCAAACCACTCTGGGATTCATTTCCCAGGCTTTTAACCAGCAGATTTCCAAGGGATACAGCTAAAAAACAAACCCCAAAATAGCCAGTGCAAGGGAATGTCTGCAGTGCTCAAAACGAGATCCCTTCAGCCAAACAAAGACTCAAAAAGATCCTGACACAAATTGGCCAGCTGGAGGTAAATGGGCTTTGTGCTGATGGAGCAGGTAAGAGCCTGACCACCCAACCTGCTCTGGTAGCCAGCATTTAAATGGTGAAACACAGGCTGTAAAATAGAGGAAAATTATGTTTTGCATGTTAATTTATATTTTTTATTGAATTTTAATAAAATTTAGTTAAATTATTAAATAAATAATAATATTAAATAAACTAAATAGAAATATTTTATTTGTTATTTTAAAATCTTATTTGTATACTTATTATTCTTTTTCTTACTTGTTAATTAGAAAGTAAAATGTTTTCATTCCCAAATTGCCCTGTCCCAAAAGCAGGAGCATCCCAAACCAGGCTCAGTCTGGACCTGTTTAACACACAGGGAGGATCAGGAGTGCTTCTAGAAGGATCAAAGCCATTTGGCCCAGCAGGGGATGATCCCTTCTCTCCCCTGCACTCCCTGCCAGGCTGACTAATTAATTTTTTGAATGACCCAAGTGTTTTTGTACCATCCACCTAAACCAGTCTACACTTTTTAATTATCTGGAACAAAATGAAACAAAAATCAAGCGAATTACATTGAAATACGCAGTGAAAACAGAATAAATTTGCATACCAAGAGAATAAAGTTGCATATTTTGTAGTTTCCATGAGGTCTTGGAAAGCCACCAGCCAGAAAGGGAATAAAATGTTTATTGGAATAAGAAGTTCTTTTCAACAGATTTTAAAAAGAGATGGGTGTTGAGAAGAGAATAAAAATACAACTTCAGCAAACAACATGGGGAAAGGAGGTTTTTGAATAATTCCTCGTTGGAAGACAAAGGAGACCAACACTGGCTCTGAACCTTTGTGAGGTCAGATGTCCAGCTAATGTCCCATTCCCATGGAGCTGGGACAGTCCCAAGTGTCTCTAATTTCTGATGTCACAACTCAACCAGAAAAAGACTTAAGAGATCCCTAAATGTGATTTAGGGATGTGTGACTTTAATACAGATGAGTGAAAGGAAAAACCATCATCCTGTGCCAGAGAGGGGCAGGTCAATATTGTAGAATTCATCAGCAAATAGACTCAGAATTGGAACTTTTTGTAAAAGTGGTCTTGGAGTGGTTTAATCTTGAGTCTCTCTTAAAAAATATGGAGTAAACACCAAGCCCAGGTGCAAACCCCAGTAATGAGCAGCAGACCAGGCTGAGCAGGAGGGGTAGAAGCAAAGCAAGAATGAAATCTGATTTTCCTCACATTCTGTCAGCATCACCCTAACAACCTGTCTTCACCAGAAAGTCAAATATCCTTTGCTGAAGCCCTCACAAAACTGTTCAAGTTGGACTTGGGCTGTGACAGAAGCAGAATAAGATGACCTGACCATGACCACAGCAGCTGCACCACCACCAGGCAAACCAGATTTTAGTCCATGTGCATTGTGACAGCCAAAGAAACCAGGAAAAGCTCATAAAGGACACTTTTTCATTTTAAAAAAGTCCCCAAATTCTCTCACCAAGGGGCAGGTGGGGCAGGAAAGGCCTCCTGTGACACAGCACAGTAAGAAAAGGACATTATAAAGATGGAACACAAACACTGAGTTTAATTTCATTGCTTTGTGGGTTTTAGTTTAAGGCCCAATGTTATCTAAATGTGCTTCCTGGCTCCCATAATTAAATTCACTAATCCCCAGTCTTAAGGCATCAGCAAGTTAAGCTAATTTAAAGTTGGTACCTGAGCCTACATCTGTTGGTTGATTTCTTTCCCCTTCAGCAAAGAAACAAAATTATCAAACCCTTGCCATGGCAAGGAGGTATTTCTGTCCATGTAATTTTAATGGCTCCTTCTCCACAGTCCTCATTCTGTACTTGAAGGGTTACAAAGAGAGTTTTGTATATTCATTCCTGAAGATTTCAATATGTCTGGATAGTTAAGCAAGCACTGAAAATATCTCACAATATCCCCACTGCAGGGCTGCTTGATATTCTGAGTATTTCTTAGTGTTTGCAACTCACCTGCTGTTTCATCTCTCTGGTGTCTTTGTTTTGGGGAGGGGGAGTTCCTGAAGGCAACACCTGAAAAATCAGTGTGTCAGTCACACCTTCCAACACCGTGACCCTGGCAGAGCTCACAGGAAAAGCAGGATCAGTTCCCATCAATCTGCACACTGCAGACAAACACAATTACCAGATAAAAATCTCCTGGAAACACACGACTGCCTGGAAAAATAAATTTACCTTGCTATCTGCAAAGGAATCACCCAAGTTTCTCCATCACTTCAAAAAGAATGTACCTGGGTCATCTTTTTAATTACACAGAGAGCATTTCTCAAGTATTTCCAACGATCCAATCTTCCTCAGGCCTTTTCCATCAGCAGCATTAACCATCCTATGGCTCAGTTTTACCTTTGCCACTTGTTTGTGCTCTACCTTAAATTCCTTTTTGCAGTTCCAATCATCCCAGTATCACCTGCTTCCTGTCCCAAACCACACCATTCCAGATGATTTCCAGAGCCACCAGCTTTTCAGTAATGTCCCATTTCCCACATGGGTTTCTCCTTGTTAGATACCACAGTTATCCTTGTCCTGTTCTTTCCCAGGTGCTCCAAGCAATGCAAATCCAGCTTCTATACAAACAACAGTTACCAGCAATAAATAACATCAAAATACCTATACTGGAACATGTGCAATGGCATTCCAAGTGAATGTTGAGAGGATTAGCAGATCTGGATGAAAGGAAAGAGACTTTCCCCATTTCTCCTTGCTGGAGCAGCTCTGGCTCCAGACCACAGCCTCCTGCTGGTTTTCCACAGCTAAAGGATGTGTCCAGCTGAACCAAAATGATGGATTACAAACACACACACAAAGAGCAGTGTAGATATATTACAATCAAACCTTTAGTCTGATTGCTATCTTAATTAACATCTTATCTGAGCAGAACCGAGGTGCAGCTCCACCTCCAGAGCTCTGCTCCCGCTGTCCTGGAGGAGTGGGAACGCTGCTCTGGCCAGGGCAGGATCTGTCTCTCCTTACTCCAGCGAGGGGGATGAAGCACAGGCAGGATCTAAAAGCCCATTTTTCCCTGCCACAGCAAACAGGAACTCAGGGCTGTGTGCAGGCTGTGCTCATCCATCACTCCAAAGCATGGCTCTGCTTGTTAAACTTGCAGAGCCCACCACTTTCTCCTTTTTTTCCCTTTAACATTAATTAAGCTTTAAAAAAGGCAGTTAGGATAAGAAATGGCAGAAAAATTATGGCCATTTTATTGTTTGTTCCCTAATTGCACATATAATGAGGCAAATTTAAAGTAGTGCACCTCAGAAGTTGCATTTTAATGATGCTGTAACTGTGGTCTGGGTGCTAATGCCCTCGTTTATATCACCAATTGCTGCTCCAGTGACTGCTCAAAAAAAGTCCTTGTTAAGAAATGCTTAAAAGGCATAATCATATATTGTTCCTATTCAGGTTACAGTTAAAGAGGCCAATAATTTATTTTATAAAAATATACTTATATGGTTTATTACAGTGTGCTGGTTCTAGTCTTAGTGCTGTACAAGGCACAGAGTGCTGGCAGCACCCCTTGTGAAGAACAGCTATTGTTTCCCATTTAAATAACAAGTGCTAATTCAACAAAAAGATCCTTGGCTGTTCTTCCAACTTGAGATCCATCTGTGTGTCCTGACCAGATGAAACACCAGCAGCACTTCTGCCTGTTCTCCAAGCAGGAAGAGCACAGAGTTGAATTCAATATATTCCAAACCCAGGGCTCAATTACAGCTCTGTCTGCAGCTGTAGTTTGGTTTCCAGCAGCTGCCAGCAGGAACAGGTTCCCAAATTCACACTCAGGTTTCCTCCAGGCCAGACTGCACCAGGCCTTGAGCAATGTGGGGCAGGGGAAGGTGTCCCTGCCCTTGGCATGGGGTGGGGTTGGATGGTTCCTTCCAACATCCAACATGCCACGATGAATTCTGTGATTCTATTGCTCTCTGTACATCCTAGAGCTCCTCTTCCTGCCCCACAGAAGAGGAATGTCCCCTTGCTCTGCAGCAGGACACACAGGGAAGTCTGGAAAAGCAGCACAGGACCCAAAACAAACACAGAGGCTCTAAGGATAAATAACTGGATTCTGAATTCTGCTCTCAGAGCAGTCAGGAGCCCTTAATGACACATTTATGAACATAACGAGTGACAGTGGCAAAAAATTCATGGTTGAAATTGAAATCATGAGTAAAATCTTCCTTCTTGCATGAAAACTTCTCAAGAGTCACAAGTCATTTTCTCAAGCATCCTTTTCTAATTACTTCTGCTGTGCTGGACAAATATACATTTAAGCTAATAAAATCTATGGACATTACTCCTATGAAATATTCCCAGAAGCACTGAAACATTTATAACTAGGAGAGAGAGTGTAAAAAACAATAGAGCCATTAATTGTAGTGGGATATTATCCCTGAAACTGCATCCTGAGCTATCTCCTCAGGCCACAAGGAACCCCTCACTTGCTCAGGCAGGCACAGATCCTTTCAGAGACCCTGAAATTCCTGGCATTTTGTGTTCTCAGCCTGAAGCTGCCTGCAAGGAGTTTCTGCTAAAGAGGTTCAGCTGCTGCAAGGAAATGAGAAGACAGTGTTTGATTTTTCTAACAAGTTCCTGCTTGGAGTTCAGCTCCTGCCCCATCCCTGTCTGCCCCATCAGGCCAAGGACCACGCTCAGCTCACAAGGCTGAGAGCTCCAAGCAGGAAACAGTAAAATCATCAACAATAATTTACCTCTCCCTTCATGCTAAACTTCAGTGAGTTATAATTTGCCTTTCTCAATACAAGGTCTTAGCAGGAGACAGCTAATGACTTTTTCCACCTTAAAATAAGCTGTTCCACACTGTGCTCACTTAGCTTTGTGTGGGAAGCCTGGAGTCAGGTAAAATAAGCCTCTTATGCCACAAAAGCAAAAAAAAAAAAGACTTTCAAAACTAAAATTAGTCATATGGTTTAATGTCCAATTTTTAGCATGTACCATTGGGTTTTTTTTCCCTGCTTAGCCTGCACTGGGAGCATGTCTCCATGAAGTGGGGATAGTCAAATTTAGCCCTAAGCAAGGAAAATGACTTTAATAAAGAACTGGAATACAGAATGCGACAGCTTGCAGTGATTGTACACAAAATCCATCGCTCCAGAGAACACTGCTTCTGCTTTCACACTGCCTGAGTCTCCTTCACTGAACACCAAGTTTCCCCAGTTCTAAATTCAATTGTATGTACACACAGAGCTACACTGCTTCAGAGCAGGGGTCCAGGAAATCTGAAAATATTACAGGATTAACTATCAACTTTTTATGATAGAAAAAAATACAGGATAACTTGCAAAGACTGGACACATAACTTCAGCTAAAAACACATTCCTTTCTTTTTTCTAATTCTTTTAATGGTGAAAAAGAAAAGGCACAGAGATGATTTATAGCAATAAACTAGAACTGGATGTTAGGATTCAGTGGCTGAAGTGGCCAAGAACAAAAAATAACAGGGTTTTTTTTTAATTAAACCAAAGCATATTTTAGTAACAAATACCAGGAAAAGAAAGCTATATAAAGGCAACAGCAGGAGCAAGGGACATGCTGATAATCAAGAGCTCTCACAGTGCTGTTCAGCACAAGCTGAAGACCCAAGGACAAACCCTGAAAGCCAGAAAACACATCTGTGTGTAGCACAATGAAGTCTTCATCTCCGAGGAGATTTAAATGTTCAAGGACAAACCTTTGACAGATTTCATGAGTTGGGCCAGAGTTACTTAAAGGGAACTGTGGTGATTTTCTGTCCCTGTGCTGTGCCTGCCCTGCTGCTGCTCCAGGGGAGCAGAGCCCAGAGCATCCCATCCCTGCACACCAGAGCCTGGGCTGGCAGCAAATCCAGGGGGAATGAACAGAAACTCTGAGCTCACTTCACAGCTGCCAGATGTGGCATCCCTTCAAATTAATTACAGAATCCCAGGGTGGCTTGGGAGGGACCTCAGAGCCCCCCCAGTGTCCCCCAGCCATGGCAGGGACACCTCCCCCTGTCCCAGGCTGTCCACAATGTCCAGCCTGGCCTTGGGCACTGCCAGGGATCCAGGGACAGCCCCAGCTGCTCTGGGAATTCCATCCCAGCCCCTGCCCACCCTGCCAGAGGAGGATTCCCTCCCAACATCTCATCTAAACCTTCTGCCTTTCAGGTATGAATTTCCACAGCTTCAAACAAAGGCACCTAAAACTTCCTGAGACAGAGGCACAGGTCTATTAATAGCACCACAATCCTTCTGTCAACCAGGCTGTTCATTACAGTGTCAGAAAATATTTAGCCTGCCACACTCAAACGAGGTGTTTTATTCCAGGTGGAGAGCTAAAAATAACTTTTCACGCCTTAACACACAGAGTTTGTCACAACATTCCCGTTTCCAGGGCCAGGAGGTGACAGCAGGCAGCAGCACTGCTGATTGTGTGATGGTTACAGAGTGCAGGCAGCAGTGCACTGACCCAGGTGAGGAGCTGGGTATTCCCTGTTTCACTGCCCAGTTCTGCTGCTCTGACACCCCCCCTGTGCTGTTACACGGAAATTCCTCTTTCTGTGCAGAGCTTTGGGAGCAGCAGGGACAGCCAGCACTGCCAGTGTGGCACTGCCACCTCTCCCTGCCCCAGGAGGGACAGGGCACAGCCAGAGCCACCAGGTAATTCAGTCCCTGAGTGTGGCACACTGTGTGTGACACTCTGAGCTGAAGGAGATGATGCCTGGAGAGGGCTGACCTGGAACAGGGGCTGGACAGAGCTCAGAATAAAGCTGGGATTTATTGAAAGGCTTTAAAAAACCCTGAGCAGTACAGGAGCCTGACCAGGGCTGCACCCAGGATGGAACAAAAATGGTCACAAAATGCACAACTGATCACAAATTTCACTCTTTTATAAGTTTTGGTGCACATCAGGGTTAATTGTCTAGTCACTGCTCCAGGTTATGAACCCCCATCCTTGTTTTCTCTCTTCAGCCCACCCTTGTTCTGCTTTGGGGCCTGGAACTTGTAAAGCCTGCCCTTGGTCCCCAAGCTAGAAATGGAAATGTTGTGTCTGCTGTGTGAAGAGAGCTCACTGACACTGAACATGGAGCTCAGAGCTGCACACCTGGGCAGCACACAATGGGAAAAACACAAAGCTAAAACTGAAGGCATCAGGGAAAGCTGGAAGGAACAGGAACAGCTGGGACATGTTTTGCTCCTGTAAAACACAGTTTCCTTTAATAGAAGCAAATTTCTCATTTGTGTTCTTCCAGCACAGCTGAAAATACTTGGGCTGGTTTGGCTGCTTCAGATACTTTGTGCTCAAATAAGAAAACCTTTCTGGAGATGTCTCCATGGGTCAGTGGCACTGCAGCAGGCGTGGCTGGCTGTCCACAGCACAAAAACACACATTTGATGAGTGCAGGGCAAGAGCATCCACACCAGGAATCCAGAGCTGCTCATCCTCTGAAATGGTGGGAAGCAGTTTACCCTCTGCCCACAAACTTAATTTAAAAATAGTTTTAAGTTGGCAACTCATTGTGACAGAAAACACACTTTGAAATTAACAGCATCACACCCAAAAAACATTTTCCAAGAGTCACCACCAGGTCTCAAAATGAACACCTGGGAACTGAGAGAACATAAGGGAAGAAGCTGATCAAGCCACAAATAAAGTGAGCAGAAAAAACCCAAAAATTGATCTCAGACTCATGGAAACCTTCCTCAATTCAAATCCAGACTTTTATTCTTACCTTATCTTTCCCATCTACTAGCAAAGTTACTAATCCATTTTACACTATAAAAAAAAGGTGGTTTTTTTAAGGGTGTTTGCTGAAAGTGCTATGAAAAATTAATGTACACATATTGACTAGACCACTCTTATCCACACATCCCTTAACTCCTTCAGACAAATCTGATTTGCCAGGCATGAATACCTTAGAAAGTTTTATTCTCCTACTATTCTGTGCTCATACATGTGTGCAATAATCTTTATTCTCTCTCAGTGAGCTGGTACAGCAGCCACACCTGTGGTTCCCACATCCCCTCTCCTGCTCCTCCCCATAAAGGACATTTCTTTTTGTCTCCTAGCACTGAGGCTGATTTAAGTGACAGGTTACTCCACAGTTAACAGCCCACATTTGAGTTCCTTTTTCCACCAAGGATGCTGCCATCTGCTCCTGTCACTTGGTTCCTTTATTGACTGTTCTGACCATCTCCTCCTGACACATCAATTTGTGGCAGTTCTTGAGGTTATTCCCACAGGAAAAGGAGCTGAGAGCCTCCCCAAGCTTCCCCACACCGTGTGCCAAGGCAAAGCCTGCACATCCTCTTCTGCTGTCACATTCCTTCCCTGGAGTGGGACATGGATAATTGTTTGTTCCTTTACCATCCATTACCTGTTAAAACACAAGTGCCAAGCTGCTAAAGCCTCATTTTCAGAGTGTTTTCCTTGCCTTTTTTTCATTAAGGTTTCCAATTCCTCATTTCTTTTTGGCTTTCCATGTGGTTTTAAATTTAAATTAATCAGAATGTATGTTCTTTACATTTTCCTTCTGTTCTCTTTCCATTCATTTTCTAATGATGCTGTTGGTGTCCTTTCTAAATCATTGTGCTTGAAAGCATTATACTCTCATTGTTCCTTTAAAATTATGTCTAAACAGCCTCTTAGGTGTTGTTTTTTTTTTTTAAGTTAAATGCTTTGCTGTGCTGGATTTATTGCTTTTCCCAGGAGGTCACATTTGAATAAAATGATGACAAACCTCATAGCAGTATCTTGAGTCATGTCCTGTTCACTATGCAGGATTAATCAAGATTTGCTTTGCCTTTTCAGATGAGCTTATTTATTTTGCTGCAAATACCAGGAGGTTTGTAAGATTTAAAATCTTATCTTCAGCCCCAAACCCAGCCAATATACCCATAATTGCAGTCTAATTTCTGCTTTGGCAACTTTTCTAATCTCTTAGCCTTTCTAACACTATCAGTATATCATGACAACAGCTCCTGTCACTGTCTCATGATTATAATCATTCTACACTGATTTTTTTTATTCATAAAATTTCACAGCTTCTTTTGATGCAATTTAATAATTTACCCTATTTGATTTAGGACTGTCTTGAATGAATATATATGTCTGTATATCACAATTCCTCCATAGCATGTTCTGCTCCACCAATTCTGTGTAATTTTTACTCCAGAAGAAGAACATCACTCAGTAACTGCCTTTGCAATTTGGAAAACAAATGGAAGGATAAGATATTTGGCTGAACAGAGAACTGCCTGAGATGCAATAATTAATTTACAGTCATGCACCCAGCAGTTGAGGCCTGAAAACCCAGAGAGCTCAGGGTATTCCACAGCCCCTGGACACAGCTTCCAGACCCAGCTGCCACAAGGGAATAACCAGCATCACTCTGGCCTAGGAGAGAGAAAGAAAAAAGGCCCTTTCCTGACATATTTTTAAATAATCCCAGTTTTCATCAGCTCCCACAGCTTCAGATGTCAGGAGAAGGAAAGATGATGGGATCTACCAAGCTCCTGGTTTACAGGGACACATCCAGACAGAAGCCAGGGAAGGATCTTTTCTTCCCTCACAGCTCACAAGTATTCCACTGTAAAATCTCACCAGGTTCCCTTGATTGCACACATCACTACAAGGATGCTTTGAGACTGTTTGGTGTCTGCAGATGATAAAAGCTGCTGTTAAACCCAACTGTGCTGTTCTGAAATTCAGGCTGTGAAGGCCCTGGGAGCAGGACACCAGGCACACTTGGTGTTCCCAGCCCAGGGAACAAGTCCTGCCAGTTCTGGAGCCCCAGCTCCAGTGGGGAGGTGTTACTTTGGTTCTCTCTGCAGCCAAATTCCAGCCACAGAATTTCAAATGCACTCCAGCAACCTCATTAACTCTACTCCACTGCTGTAACTCTCAGCAGCACAAGGGTGCAAGTGTCTGTCAGGTGTAAAATTCCTCCAGACACTAAAATAAAATATTTCCTCAGCTGAAGTTTCTTTATATCCTCTGGGTCATTCTCTCAGAGTTAATGGTGTCCCGTAAATCTGATTTAACTACAGTGCATCAATCTAACATTTCAGTGACAAAAGCTTATGTAAACTGATCTCCATTCCCCCACTGGGGGCTGGGGCTAAGTGAGGCACAGATTTAGGGTTTCAGACAAACTGAGAATACTTGCAGGCTCTTCTAAATAAAGTCTGGGATTTAAAAAGCTGTTGTTGCTTTCCCTCAGGCTGCCATATTTCTGTCTCAGCACAGAAATACTCAGCCAAGCTCTGTTCTCCTGCACCCCTCACACCTCCACAGCAGCGGATTTACAGCTCCTGCAGCTCTGCCCACACACAAACAGCTGCCCAAGGGGAAGAGACATCGAGGGAAACACCCAGGGGCATCTTGAGCCTTACAGAACGTGATCTCTGAGCTCAGGTCAGGTGGAGAACAAGGTTATTTCAGTTGGCCCAGTGTTTTGGAACCTAAATTGAATGATGGCAGATTTTAAAAGGCAGTTTGTGTTCCACTGGGATTCTTGTTTGGATGAAACCACAATTCCTAGGTGAAAAACCCACTTTGTCCAGAGGGACCTTTTGAGCACACTGCTGTGAAATCCAGGAAACCTGGCTCTGCAGGGAAGCAGCAGAGTCACCATTCCTGGAAACATTCAAAAATCAATCTCACACAGCTTCACACTGCACGTGTTGACTGAACACTGTGGTATTGGGGCAAAGGCTGGGCCTGATCATCTTGCAGGTCTTTTGTCACCCTGAGAATTAAACCTTCTGATCTTGTTTTCATAGTTTCTAACCACTTTCCCAGGAAAGTAACTACAAACATAGATGTTTACACATTCCATTAAAAAATATCTTTAGATAAACATTTCTCACAACCAGTGTAGTTAAAAAAATAACCTAACTATCCAATCCCTAGTTGTTATCAAAAATCTATAAATACCAAAACCACAAAATAAAACACTCTCCTTTTCTATCACACATTAAACTGTGTGTGAATCATTTCATGTCCAACAGTGACAGTCTTTCCTTGCCAATCCTGGGAGTCTCTGATCAAGGTCCTCAGGTAGAAGCCTCCAAGACGATGCCTGGGCCAGTTCCCTCCTCTCTGTGGCCTCCTCAGCTCAGCTGGGAGAGGGGAACCCTTGTCCTGGGCTCAGCCCAGGCTCTGTGCCCCTCCTGCAGCTCTGTGGGTCACACACCCCCCAAAAAACACCCCAGAGCCAGCCCTGCTCTGATGCTTCCTTAGCGCTTGCCATCAACTCAGCATCCAAGATGAGCTCCAGAATAGCTGAGAGGAAGACCTTGTTCTGTTTCTCCTGCTCATCTGTTCTTTTTTGCATAAATAAATATTCAGGAGACAATTAGAATCCAGGCTCTCTCCATCTCACTTTGTCCATCCCGGGAGTCCTCTACCCCACTGGCTATAATCACTCTTTTCCATCACTTCTCTCTCAAAGACAGAGTTTTCCCTAATAAGTAGAACAACTTCAGTAGAAAAGGTTGAGAATTCACTCTGTAGAATACTCCTTAGCACGGTGCTTAGAATATTTATTGGCTATTACAGGAAAATAAGGAATTGAGCACAAATCCCATACTAGGAGAAATTAATGATGTGTACACAGGACTCTTAGCACTGAGTAAACTATTTGTACAAAGCAGTCCCAAAGATACACAGCACAGGCTCCAGGCAGAGCAGAGGGAAGGGGGATTTGTACCCACTGTGGTTGTGTACAGAAATGCATCACTCACGTCCTGCTCCCCAAAACAGCTCCCAGATTCCTGACTGTCCCCATGAGACTGCAGCACAGGAGGCACAGCCCCACCCCAAATGGCCAGATGCAGGCAGGGAGGCACTGCTGAGAGCTGGAGCCCATCTCAGCCCCTTCCCAATCACAGCCAGAGGCTCCTGGCTCACCCTGAGGATTGTCCCCATTGTCCCACAGCATTGTTCCTCAGCTCTGGGGTTCTGGTGGAGGGAAGCAGCTCCCAGACCCAACCCCAGCTCCCCACACACTCTTCCACGAGCTTTTCTCATCCAGTGGAGGCAATTAAAGCTGCCATCACAACTACCAGCTACATATTTTAATCATCTAAAAGGGAATTATTAAGAGAATAATAATAATAATAATAATAATAATCTCCAGAGGAGCTTCCAGGCAAAGAGTCCATCACTGAACAACCCCTCCCTCTGAAAGCATTAGGAGCCTCCCAGAACACTGCACCTATCACTGATGAAGTGTGCTGTCACCCACCAAACTGTCTGGGAGACTCAAGTATTCCCTCCATTTCTGTTTCAGTACCTTAGCAGATGGATAATATGATTTTTTTTTTCCTACCAGTTTCTCAGAAAAATTAATTCAGTGTACAGATAAACCTGCAATTCTCTTCTGCCACCTTGGACTTCCTCTTTCAATCCACAGTCCCAGCTAAAACATTTCCAAGTCTTCCTTGGGATATTGTACTTCCCACCTGGGAAGGGCCACATTTAGTCTGTCCTTTCTGCTATTATAACTTCAGTAAGTGGTAAAAGGAGCAGCAAACACTCAGCAATTCCCAAAACGTGATTCATCCTCTGCAATGGCTTAGGCAGCCTCTTGTGCTGAAAAAGCATAAAACCATTTACATGATTCCATGAGTTAAAAGCAGAGAGAAAGGGAAAAAAACCACAACAGATTTCCTCAGTTTTGTAACTGCTTTTCTTGGTATAGCCCTAAACTTGCCCTGCATCTGAGGGCAGTAAGAGTTTCCAGACCTCTATTGGATTTTCACTGAAGTACCTTTTGAGGGGGCTGGATTTCTTAGTGAAAACAGACTGAACCAGTGCTAAAAACACATGGACTTGGTTCATCTGTGTCAGAGAACAAGGCCAGCAGTCACTGGGGTGTTTATTCCAAACTGGACCCCTTTTCCACAGTAAAATAAAAGATAAAACAATGCAAGCACTTGGTTTGTTGTCTGTTTGCTGGTTTGCAGCTCGAGGCACGGCTGCCAGGTACAGCCAGCACCAAGAAGAGATGGCAGCAGCCAGGAGAAAAGCTGGAACAAGCTCAGCAAGGGCTGGGCCAACCACAGCTTCCAACCCAAACCATTCTGTGATGCTCTGAGACCAGCCAGGTGCCCACATCTCACAGCTTCATCAGCAGCTATTTGCCTGTATCTAACAGGATACCTCCCCTAGGAACCCTGGCTGGAATGCAATTACTTTATTAGTTAATTATCTAGAGGACTTTAAAACTCAGGAAGTAGCAACCACAAAGCAGAGCTGAGCCTGGAGGAGAAAGCTCTGTACAGACAGAAATGCAACCATAATAAATCTCAGGGGTTTCATCCTGGAGAATTATTGTTGTGTTCTGTTATTTGCAACAAGTACCCTCAACAGCTACAGCCAGAGAGTCTCTGCCTTTCATTATTCCCCAAGTGTTCAGAGATAATGAGCCACATCTGATTAATCCTCCTGTCTTTGGGGGTTACAGACACCAAGCACAAACCAGTCTGAGTTCAGGCTCCCTCTGGCCTGATAAAAAACTGCTGCCCAGGCCCACTGAAAGAGATGAAAAACAGAAATCTGGAATGAGTTTCTTACACCTAGAGAGTTTGGATTAATATTTTCCTTACCCAGCAGGAATTAGAACACCATATACTTCGAGAAAGTGAAATGTGGTGAGGGGAGGTGGCTGTGATGCTTTTATTTGTTAAATGATGCGATGCAGAAGCCAAGTTCACCCTGAACAGCACACTGGTCAGAAGGGCAATAATCAGCAACCAGAAAGGACCTTTTTCATAAAGACCCCTCCCCTGGCTCTGCCTTTCTTCTTGTGTGCTCAGCTGGAGCAATTAAGAGAATAATCTATAGGAAGCCTACCCCCAAAAGCCTCTCACAGCTTTCTCCAGCTGTTTCCTTCTTTTTGTTGCCAGCAAACCCAAGCTCTGAGGAGAGGATTCACCTCAGCAGGACTCCAAACTCTGCATCTGCTCTGGGGGCATAATCTTTGCTGGCTGGATCGAAGTGGTCTTTAAACTAATGGAGTCACCAGACTAAGCAAAAAATCCTCTTCTCTGAACCCACACACAAAGGGTTTATTTTCAATTTTATTTCTAGATGGGCCTTTTCATGATTATCATCTTTCTTTTTCAATCATCATAATGCTGCTTTGCAGCTCACATTGCTATTCTGAAAGGACCTTACTGTGTTTTATAAATGTAAATCTGCATCATCTTTTTACAGATTCAGAACATCTACAGTGGCTTGTCCAGCAACACAGAAAATCCCTGGAAGAAGGCGAACTGCCATTCAGTGACCATCAACTCTCCCAAACCATAATGCTGCCCCAAAAACAATACTGAGAGCTACAGAAATACGTTTTTAAAGTGGATTTGAGCTTTCCATGCACAAACAAAAGAGTGTTCCACCTTAATTACAGCAAGTGGCTGGAAAAAAAGCTGTATCTGGAATTGCTGTGAAGTATGGAGAGCATTCCCCAGCCCAGGGAAAAATCCACAGTGAAACTGAGGTGGAGGGAGAGAGCAGAAGGATTCCATGGGGGAGGAGAGCTCCAAAGCACTGGAGCTCCTTTGGAGCAACACAATGAAAACCATGGAGAGAGGTTTTTGTGGCTCCCTTCTTCGGGCCTCCATGTAGGAAATACATTAATATTAGCTAAATTAATATTAAGTTAATAACAGACTGAGAAAGGGAAAAGGTAAATTATTTTTTTCCTATTTCTATAGAATAGAAATAGGATGAGTATTATAGAATACAACATATATTATATATATATTATAACATATATATATAATAGAATGAGTACAGATATTTTCCTACCATATGTGGAAGTTCCCCTAATTCAGTATTTGACAAGGAAAAACCCCACTATTGCTCATCACTCCAGACATTGTCCAGAGAAGCTCCTCTGGTAATAAAGCTAAGAGAAATTCACATCCAACTTCATAGTTGATAAATACCATTTTTAAGAAAAAAATACTTATTTTCTGTGAAGCCTAGAGAAGTCAGAAATGCAGAATAAAGTAGTAATTTTCATCATTCAGTGGTTTCCTGGCTAAAAGAATTTCCTATGGATAGCAGAAACTTTTCTCACAGATGCTGAGCAGGCCCATTTCCACTCTCTGGAGACCAAGAATTCTCTTTTGAGCTCCTGGGATTGTGAATTGTCACTCCCTCCACATTCATTACCCAGCTGCCATCTGCCAGGAACTAATAAAAACAACAGTTACCTCGTGCTCCTAAAATAACTAATCTCATCACCTTTGGAGAATCATTAGCAACAAAGAAATGCAAGCTTAATAATCCCTTCCCTTGGGATTTGGAGTGCTGGGCACGTATTATCATAAATGAAATTCATTTTTGTTGGATGTTCCAGAACAGGAGTTTCCATGTAAGAAAATCTGAGGAGCAGGGAACAAAGTCTGGATGAGCCATGCATTGTGCTTTGTGTCATGAAACATGGCCCAAAGCTCAGGCACCAACCTTACTGAAATAATTCAACACAGAAAGGAACCCCAAAACCTCAAAAAGAACATGAAAAGGACTCTCAGATTATGTGTTTTGGCTTCTGAAGCACAACAACAGAACCTGCTCATCGTCACGGCATAAGAAGTGATTCAATAATGAATTTGCTGACTCCCACTCTAGGAGATGCTGTTAGCCACAAAGAGATCAGCAAGCTGTTGAAATGCTCAACACCTGCTGCTTGCCAAAAAAACATGGAAGTAAACAGGCAGCTGGACTCGGATCAGAACCTCCTGGGCAGGGTCAGCCTCCAGCAGCTCCCAAAGCTCCCCAGCACCCAACTGCTGCCACCACCAAGAGGGTTTTACCATAAAAGAGACTTTTCAACCCAAACACTGACATAACAGCAATGGATCACAAGGAGGAACAAACCTTCAATCCCAAATTCTGGATGAAACTCACCCAGCTCCAACCCCACAGTGCATTGAGGGCAGGCAGAGGAAAATAGTTCCAACAAACTCCACATTCTGTAGTGCTAAGGTTCTAACCTTTTCCCACAAATCTCACTTCTGTTATGGTCTCTGAACTATCTTTTAATAAAATCAACTGCTCAAACTGTGGTGGGGTAGAAATCAAACTTTGAAGTGTCTAAACCCTAAAGAAACACCTCTTGCTGTGCCCATACAGCCCCAAGCTGCTCGGTTCTTCTCATCCTGACAGCATCACTTACAAGTAGCTAGTGCATAGTCCTCACCAAACCTAGCTCTGCCTTTTGCCTAGGTCAGGATGAGGATTTGAGGCCCTGCTGGAAGGGAAGTCCAAGGCAGTGACACATCCAAGCTGGCAGCCCCCTGAGCCAGGGTTTGCACCTCTCAGCATCGCTGCTCTCCCTGCAGTCAGCTCTCTGCCAAACGAACTTCTCAGCACCAGAATGGCCTCATTTACTGCTCTGGGATGGCTATTTCTGTTCACATCACAGGGCTTAATTAGGCTCTTGCAACTAAAATTACTTCTTTGGACTAATTTGTATTAGAAAATGCTTTAAAAAAAAAAGTTATGTCTGTTCCCTAATGCCACATCTCAGCTACACTTGTCCCTCGCTTCATATCAGCTGCTTCACGGAAATTTCCTTCATTGCAAAACTCTTGTTGCCTTCCAGGCTCTATATTTCTTTTTGTCACATGCAGAAAGCTCAGGTCCAAATTATCAACCAGCTGATAGATTCTTTCCAAATAATTTAAATCATAGACTCATTGACGTTGGGAAAAGCCTCCAGGATGGAGTCCAGTGTTTGAATCCCACCAAGCACTCTAAACCACATCACAAAGTGCCATGCTTTCTTGGTTTTGGAACAAAGCACTAGTGAAATAATACCCACAGCATTTTTCATGCAGATGTTGAAGCGAGTTCTCCCCTTTGTCCCCTCAAGCCCCACAGCAGCCCAGCTCCGGCCTTGCAGCCTGTCCTAACCTGAACTTGCTTCCCTACAAATTCCCAGCTGAGGAAATCCCACTTTTCCCAGGGTTCTGTCTCCTCCTCACCCTTTGGGCTCTGGCAGCACTCAGCCTTTACAGGAAGGTTCTGGAACAGCTGCCCACAGTGACAGCCCATTCCAAGCCCCAGTGCTTTGTGTCTGCCCCAGCAGCACCGAGGGCAGCCAGAGTCACTGTGGTGTTTCCATGGGTCTCATCCCACTGCAGCTGCAGGATGAGACATCTCCCCCTGCCACAAAAGGCTGCCCACATACCCCAGGCTGAGACTGCAGTGGGCCCCTGGACTGATGAGGGCCTACCCAAACATTTAGGATTAAATTCAGTATTTTTGTTCCTGCTCAGGAAGGCCTCAGCTCCCTGGAAGTCCCTGCACACCTTCAGTGGAACAGCAGGCCAAGTGTCTCATCCTACAGCAAATGTTTGGCCTTTATGAGACCAAGCAGAACGTGAATTCTGATCTATAAAAATCTTTAATTTCTACTCAGTGAAAAATCTAAGGCAGATGGGAAGCAGGAAGGAAAGTTAGAGAATACTCATTATTACAGAATATGAATTATTACCCACAAGTCTCTCAGGTCACCTCTGCTCTGCTGTGGAGCACACAGACTCCTTGCACCAGGCTTATTAAAATACAGACTATGTGACAGAATGGGGATAGTTCTTACCTAGGCTGAACAGGATCCAGGCATCCTTCTCAAGCACTTAAACTCATAATAAAAAGCACATTAGCAAAGAAACAAAATTAAGCAGAGCATATCAGAGTCCAGTTTCTCCCCCATCCTCCCCTTTCTGCTGTTTTTGCTGCTGAACACAACAAGAATAATCATGTGCAAGGCTCCCAGGTCTCAGAGCTGGTGTCACACCAGTGCCTGCACTGCCCCTGCTCCCACTGGCCATCCCCAGCCCAGGGACATCCCCATGGCCAAAATCCATCCCCATGGCCAAAATCCATCCCCATGGCCAAAATCCATCCCCATGGCCAAAATCCATCCCCATGGCCAAAATCCATCCCCATGGCCAAACCAATGGAACCCCCAAGAGAAAAGAGAATGCTTTGTGTGCTTTAGGGGTCCCTGACAAAGAGAACATTGGGATGAGGATGTTCTCAGCCACTCCCAGCAGCTGCTCAGCACAAAGTGTCACAGAGCTGTTCCCTGGCACCAAGGCTTGTGGTCCCTTAGCAGTGTGTGGAATCAAGTCCCTTCCAACCCAAACCACGCTAAAATGATATGAATTTTATTTAATTTTTATCCGCAGCTGAAAGGTCTTCAGCAAATCATATTTAAGCACCGAGTTACAAACTTTCACCTTCTTTTATTTCATGGAGGTGAACTACTCTCTTCCCTTTCACACACAAAATCCTACTGACAAGTGTTCACTTCTTACCTCCCTTTTATCTCCAGAGCCTCTCCTTCCCTCGGGCACGTTTTTAATGGCCTTACCAACTGGCTGGTAATTAACTTTTACTCTGGTTTAGTTATAGACCGGATCCCAGGATAGATTATGCAGAAAAACTCTTTCACCCATAGCACAGCTCTAGCCAGAGGTAAAACACAATACCTAGGAACAGATAAGTCTTTTTTTCCCCACCCTTCTGGGAGAGTAAGTAACCATGGATGCACAAGAAACAATGCCTGCAGATAAAAAGAATGTCTCTAGATAATAATGTTTGTCAGAAGAGATTTGCACATTTCTTTGAACTGATATATTTATATCCTGCTAATTATTTGAGAAAAATCTCAGAGACCTTATCACAAAGACAGTCAATGCCACGGTTATATTTTTTTCCTCTTCAGGTCTATGTTTCTTTTAAATGCATCCCTCAAACTTTTGGTTTTTAAGAGTTCCCAGTCATTTCAGCAGCTTACACCTGTGAAAACACCCCTATCCTAGACAGCACCTGTACAATTTGTCAGGAAACATCTCCAGATTTGAAGCCCACTGGAATTTTAGCACAGCCAGCCCAGCTCAGGTTTTGATTTTACTGTAAATAATCCCTCTCTTGCTCTGCTTTTGCAGGAAAAGCATGGGACACGGCTGTTCCTGCTGCACCACCACACAACAAGCTGTACAAGCAGCAACCAAACACAGCCAGGTCACACGAGGGTCTTTTTTCCTTGATAGCCTCTGGAATGGCAATTTAGAGAAGGTTCTGCTCAGCAGCTTTGCAGCTGCTGCTTTTCCCTCACCTCTTAAATAAGGTGTAAGGGAGGCAAAACACCACAGGAAGGCTTTGAAGCAGCACTGCACCTGGACTGGAGGAATGGCCAAGCCTGAGGTCATGTGTCCCAAGAGGAGAAGGGGGATAAACACAGTGCAGTCACCTGCAGACCCCCAGGTCACTGTTTGTCACCTCCACTGGTCCCTTCCAGGATGCTCCAAGGACAACCCCAAACACCGAGGTGGGAACTTCTCCTGGTGCCAAACTTTCCCTGGACTTGGAACTGGAACCTTGCACAAGCTACCCTCACTTCAGAGGCAGAACCACCTGTTAGAAATGGCAATTGTCACATTTGAAGCTCATTTTTTCAGCAGATGAGCTGATGGAAGTTGATTTGGCTTCAAGTTACATCAAACACCCCAAGTCTGAGCAAGCTGAACTTAGATCAAAGTGTGGAAAAAAATCAGCTCTTCCTTAGAAATGACAGATGATGTCCAGCACTTGGTACTGAACCATCCCCATCTCACCCCTGGCACCACAGGGAAACGATTCCATCTACAGAAGCAGCCCTTATTATAAGGATTTAAAAACATCCCAAAGTACAGCTGCTTCTTCAGCAGCAGGGCAGTGCTGGCTAACAGAATTTCAGCCTGCAAATCCTGTCACAGGCAATGTCATTCTGCTCTCCTGTGCCACTGGAAGCTGACATATTTCAAAAACAATACACTTAAAATTGTTCCACACCACCAAATATGCAGAGTACACAGAAATTCCAGATGTCTTCATGGAAGCAAAGACACCTCACACAGAGCAATTCCTTTTTTAAAGCTCAGCATCTCATTAATTCAATTCTTATTTTATTTAAATGCTTAACAGTCTTTTGCACTTTACAGTACTGAGCACTAGGCTACAAATCTTCCTTGATTAAAGCAAAATATCACTTAATTATTTCACTCAAAATTTAGTGAAACAAAACCTGTGAGTCAAGGGAAATCATTCACAAACAAGTTTATATGAACCTATTTTAATTCCTGTAATTAAACAGCCAACCTGATGTCCCTTAGTGGCAGAGTCTCTGCTGGTGTCACCTGTCCCAATTCTCTTGAGCTCAGTGAGGAATATTTGGATCGCCTGAGATCCACATCCTTTTAGAGAGGCAAATCACAATCAGTGGTGATTAACCAATTAAACTGCTCCAACAACTGTTTTGTCATTTGTAAAGAATCCGAGTGCTTGACAGAAAAAGCTTCTATTTATTGTGAAATATGGCTCTTTTCCCCATGCTGTAACAAATGTGTGCAGACACTGCCAGCACAGCAGAAGCTGCTCCAGAGCCTGACTGCAATGGGACAGCTCCCACCGCTTCTCCCCTGGGGAGTCACTGGGACCCCAGGGATGAAGGCAATCACTTCTCTCCCCTAAAAACACATCCATTAAATAGCCACAGACCCAATCTGCAGCTTTTAAGGCAAAAAAGTGCCATAGCTCCTGTAATCTGGCCTCCCAAAAATCAGAGTTCATTCCATTCTACAATCTACTCCCTCAGGAAGAGCTGCATTTGTGACTGATGGTGATGGATATTGGAACTGAACCTGCCCAAAACCACTGGGGTCGCACTAAAGGTTG
The DNA here is from genome assembly GCF_001522545.3 of Parus major. Taxonomy (NCBI): domain Eukaryota; kingdom Metazoa; phylum Chordata; class Aves; order Passeriformes; family Paridae; genus Parus; species Parus major. The sequence continues at coordinate 18,964,582 of NC_031781.1, forward strand.
TTGGAAATGCAAAACTTGTGGCTGCAGCTCCTGTGAGCAAGGCAGGTTTTATTTTCCCCCCTTTGTTATCACTCTCTCCTGCATTAAACAATTTGTGTGCTTTGTTTATATTGTCAATAGCACTGCGTGCCAATTGTGATAGAAAAATTTACTTGGAATTTAATTATGTTTCAGAAGCCCCTGGGAAAGCAATGGAAAGTGGGAGTGTGAGAAGAGGGAGGGAAGCATTGTCAGAGTAGGAAGTTCTAAGCTCTTTCCCTTTTCTTTTTTTGGTAAATGTGAATCTTGGACATGAAGTACTTTGTCAAATTCCTTTACCACATGTACATCCTCCTCAGGTGGCTGGAAAAACAACCACAAGAGCATTTAAACACTTAAACTCATACTAAAAAGCACATTAGCAAAGCACCAAAATTAAGCAAAGCATATCTCAGAGTCCAGTTTTTTGCCCCACCCTCCCCTTTCCACGATCCCAAGCTTGTGCATGCACTTGGATCCTGGAGTTGCTTTGGGAATATTCCCTCAGCAGGGGCCAAGCCTGAACAGCAGCATCCTCCTCGAGACACAATATCACAAAGCCACTCATTTTGTGATGCATTTAGTGAAAGGACCCAGCAGCCAGGTCTCCACTCGAGCTGGTGGCCCAGTGAAACCCAGCCCAAACCAGTACAGCTTTTACTGGTTTGTACATTTACACTTCCACAACAAAGAGGAGGGAACAAACCTGATGGAGGGCAAAGGTGGGGAGAATAAATCCCACATACAGCTCAAAGCACTGCTCAGCTCATTATCACAGCCAGGAAAGGAAAGGTATTTCAACCCTAACACAACACATCCTAAATCACACTAAGAGTACACGACAGAACTACAGGAAACACAAAGTTTTGAAATGACACTGCGAAGGTGGAAGACAAGAGCAAACTCAGATAAAAGGCCACGGGGAAAAGTAGGTCCTATGCAAAATAAAAAAAGTATTCTGGCTTTGTTGCTTTCTATAAAAATCTTGTCAGAGTCTTTTCCCTGGAAGGAAAGCGTCTGTCAGAGCAAAGCGAGAGGAACTGGGAGCGGCAGATCTGAGTCAGGGGAACAAAAGCAGAGCAGCAGAGTAGAAAGAAGTCAGCAGCCAGTCCCCAACAGCCTGGCACACAATAAAACACACCAGCAATCACAGCTTCGGTGAGAGACAGTGCAGGAGCTGCAGATGAGATGAACAGATGGAAAGACAAAGGCAATCAGGAATCAAAATGCACGGTTCCAGCAAGGAGACTCCCCACCAGAGCACATTTCACAGGCCTTAGTTCCATAACTAGGTCAAAGTGATTTTTGTTTTCTTTACCCCTTAACTGCTGCTGGAAGTAAAAAGTTCTGAAGTGAGAATGGATCCTAAGAAACCCCAAAAATATTCTGAGCATGCATGGAAAATAAAGCAATGGGTGAATATACAACATGCAATGCATACAAATCAGATTTTAGCATAAGATTTAACTGGGGTACAGAACAGGACACTTGATAAAAATATAGGGAAGGGGATAAAATACAAAGTGATTTGCAAAATAACTGGAGGTGTTGGAGACATATATACACACAAACAATGCTGACAGATGGCAAAAACCCTTGGTAATTGCATTCAGTTTTCTTATCAATAGGAATTATTTTTCCCCCTTAATCTTAAGAGTTTTTCAATATTTAAACTAAATTTGTGTTGGTAACAGTGATATACTTCATTCATGAGAACTCCAGGACCACAGGTTTATGTAGGGATCAAGTAAAAGCTCAGGAGCAATGCCAGGGGTTGTGTACAAAATGCAGTGACTGCTGAATAACCCATCCCTGGCAGCAAACTCTGCACAGACACCCCCAACAAAAGGCTTTTCTCCCTCTGCCCCCACACAGAAATCACTCAGACACTGCCACCCTGGCATATGTGCAGATAATCCCGAGCAGGGAGGATTCCCAGTGCTGAGCACATTTTCTCTGGAGAGAGGGGGAGCACAGCTGGGCCATTGTGCCCCAGTCTCCATGGGATGAGGCACAGCACCCTCACACTGTCTGCCACAACATCATCCCCAGGAAACAAGAATTCAGGGAATATTTGGTCTGACACCCCCATAACAGCACAAAGGTGTTTAATGCTGAGGTGATGCTCACTGTGTAAAACCAGGTGTAACCAAAGGGAAGGACTCCCAGCACCTTTCCTGGTGTTTGGCTGGAGCCCAGAGGGAAAGGAGAGCCACGGCAGCAGCTCTGGCTGCTCTGCTCTGGCAAGGGGATTAGGATGCACTCCAAAGACCTGAATCCCCTCCTGGCACATCCTGCTGGGGAACCTTGGATGAGTCATTCGTCCTCTGGCTCGCTCTTCTCCCGTCCTTCCCTCATCTCCTTTCTGAAATCCTCCTGATGTGGCTATAAAAGTAAAAAGCAGAGCACGCTGAAGCTGACACGGATCAAGGCCCAGGCCTCTCTGGACTCCTGCTCACAGTTTAGCTTCCCACTTTCATGTCCTGTTGGCCAAGGACCAGCGTTTGGTCTCCTGCCAGCCATCTGCACTGGAGCTGAGCAGAGACAAGCCCACTGAGACAGCACGATTCCAGCCATGCCTTTGGAACCGACACCAGGGAGGACACACCAGTTTAGGTTCAGTTTTCTAATGGGTATAAATTTTGTTCACCTTGGCACACAGGGTTTTTCCTTCTTTTTCCTCAAGTGATAAAGGAAATAACTGGACTATGTATTAAAACTTTTGAACCAATTCAATTTGAGAGCAAATGAAAAAATAGACAAGATGTGCACAGGCAAGAAACGCCACATTCACTCTGAAATTAAATGATAAAAAGCTATAAAATTGGAATAAGTATATAAGGTATTTATTATAGTAAGGGAGACATTAGCAAACAGTATTGGGTTGTATTGAGACATAGAAAATTTAGGTTTAATATTGGACAGTTGGAACAACACCCCTCAATCACTTCTAAACAACAAGGAACAAACAACACCTGCACAGGTTGTTTTCCTTCCCTAAGGACTGTTTGGATTCCTCCTTATGATTCCCCAGGCCAGAGTGAGAACCTTGTGTGACTCAGTTTCCCACAGGCTCAAGGCTAATGCCTGAAGTCTAAAAATCTCTGATTTGAGCACTGCGAGTTCCCACAGGGAGGCACCAGCACTGACAAACTCTTGGAGCCTTCACCCAAGCCCTGTCAGAACCAGGCACAGCTCCAGGAGAGAACAAAACCTCCTGCAAACACCCAGACCACCCCAGGTTAACAGGGAAACACAGCCCTGTGCAGCTGGATCCCTCTGATCTCCCACCCACCTTCTCCAAGGAACACTTTGGTATGCAGCAGACAAAAAGGAACTTTTTCAGCATTAACAGCTCTGTGTTCTGTGCCTGGAACGTGGGGCTGTACAACAGATCAGAAGGGTTTTCACACCAGAATCCTCCTAACTCTGACAAATGACAGGGATTACCTGGCCCTACCAGCCTTGCCTCGCCTCCATCCTCACTGCACCTAGCAGGAATACCAGGGGATGCATTTTGGGAGTAAGAATTCTCCTTTTCAACATTCCCTGCAACAGAAATCAGTGTTACACACCACTGCTGCCAGGGGAAATTATACCAGCCTCAGAGCTGCCTTGGGATTTCCCTTGAGTGAAAAACAGCACAGAACCAGCTCCTAAAACCAAAATTAACTCCATCCCAGCCAAAGCACACGTTAAAAAACACAGGACAGAAGTGAAACTTCCCAGAGCTGGCAGATCAAAGCAGACAATGGTTTTAATTCCACTTATTCTCTCAACCCACAGCTTGTATGATGTGAACTGATAAACGCTGCTCTGTTCTAGGAGAGGCCACCAAAAGCCTCGGGAAGGAGGCTCAGATTTTCCCAGATTTTGGACCTTGCCCAGGCTCTCACAGCACAAGGAGCAGCATTGCACCGCCATCTCTTGGCAGATGTTTGGATACCAATCTAACTACACACCAAGAAATTAACATTAACAGCAGGAGCTATAAACAGGTTTCTCTTACAAGCCACACAAAAACAGACAAAGTCTAGCCGAGGAATCTATATCCACTTTACTTTCCTGACTCTCAATATTTAATGTTAGACACACTTTAAAAGACAAACAACTGAAGATTTAAACATGGTCTAGCCCACTCCCTTTTTTAAAAAGTTTTGTACAAAAGAGTAATTTTTAAAGCCAGTTTATATAAGCAGCACATAACCACTACTCTGAATTCAAGATCTTACCCACTTGATTAAAAGAGTATCAAATTACCCATCAGACATATGGGAAAATATATGGCTCAAAGTTCTTGGTTCTTTCAGATATATATAGTGACAAATAATAAAGGCTAAATAGCAGGGAGTTTGGTTTCTTTATTTTCTAAAAACCTTTGCCAAACCTTTGGAAAAGACTCTTTATCCAGCTCAGAGCTGTAAAATCTACTCTAAGATAACGTCCCTAAAACAATTTGAGGATTTAGTCCTAGAGAAATCCCATGGCACCTGGGGGACTCTTATAAATTTTATTCACAATTTCCATAATTGTGTGCAAGTCATGCACTAAAACACTCAACACAAAGTCTTGGCAGGCCCAACAGAGTTAAGAGCCCTATGCCAGAGGCTCCAGAGGATTTTAGGGAGACAGCAGCTGGAAAGGAGTTAAACAATTCCTACAGAGCACCAAGCCCAGCACCAGGGTCATTTACCATTATTCCATCTGAGTGAACAGAAGCAATTTGCAGCGGTTCAACATCGAGCCCATCAAATGGGGCTCTTGGCAATGTTATAAAGGAATGACAACAACAAGAGCTGTAAAAAAACCACCCAGAATTATAAAGTTGCAAACACTGGGAGATAAACAAGGCCACTGACTACCTCCTCAAGATGCAGCTATATGGATTTGACCTTTCTGTAAAAAGTGGTAATTTCTGTGAAAATAACCTTTCAGTTCCAAGGGAAAGGGGAGTAAGTCATGTCTCCTGCCCTGGCAGTTTATGATGAGACTCCCAGCCCTAATTTAAAGGTCACCAACAATCCTTTGAAAGGAAGAGTGCTTTCCACTTTGTGCATGTTCCATGTAACGTGGTCAGAGCTGACTGGTCCACAGCAGCAGAACCAGGCAGCTCTGCCTCCCTCAGTGTCCATCACCCCCTTGGACACATTAAATTACACCAGAATCAGCAGTAAGGCCTGGCACAAAGGATGGCTTTGCTGATCTGTATTACAGGAGTTCTGTCACTGTTTTCCCTCTGGTAACAGGGACAGGAACTGAACACCTTGCTATGCAACACTCATTAAACTCAGATAATGCTGCACTAAAATCAGAGCTCCAGATGTTTTCCAAACAGGAACAGTCTGCTCAGCACTTTGTGATGGGGGCTGGATGCAAAGGACACGCTGGTGGAGGTCAGAGCCTGAGCAGGACTAATGAGCTCAGGGATATGTTCCTAAAAAAGTTCATTTCCCACCTGGAGACCGCCCAGAAATCCCCCTGGGACCCTCCACTGGTGGTTTTAGCTTTGGTTTGTATCTTCAGCTGTGAGTGCTGGCACTGAATGAGCCTTGCTCATGCCTGGAGGGACAGAGAGCTCGTTTCTCCTGGCTCCCAGGCACCTCCCAACACTCAGAGGTTTGCACAGAATCCCAGAACAGTTCCATCCCATCCCACCCTGCCAGGACAGGGACACCTCCCACTGTCCCAGCAGCTCCAGCCCCAATGTCCAGCCTGGCCTTGGGATCCAGGGGCAGCCCCAGCTGCTCTGGGAATTCTGTGCCAGGGCCTCACCAGCAAGAATTCCTTCCTAATATCCAATCTAAACCTACTCTCTCTGTCAGTTTAATGCCACACAAAACCAGGGTTGCATAGAACATTAAGACAAAAATTGAGGAATCACATCAAAATTAATAGCTGTGAAGGGTAATTAATTTTGAAGAAACTGAAATTCTACATAGGCTAACTTTTATATATATTTTTTTTTCCTTTCTAAATTCTTTGAGAAGGAACATTTAGCATTTAAGCATTTTGCCTTTGAGATAAATTGTATTTAAAGGTTACAGCACAAAACTACATCTCTCAGTCCTATACAAGATGGTTTATTAATTGCCCTGGATACACACAGAGGCTCATAAATTTGTTTGGGTAATTTGATGAGGGGGATTGATTTACTATCACAGTGAAATACTACATTAAACACACATAATTCATTCTTTATACTGCTCCTCCCCCATTAAAAGCATCCTGTCTGACTGCAGGCCACACTGAATTATTATTCTGTAATCATTAAGTGATTTATTTAACCACAGCACACACAGTTAACATTAATCCATATTCCTACTCTAATTTCACCTTTATGTTTTCTGTTGTCCTACCAACAAGAAAAAAATTATGGATTTCATTTAAACTAAAGTAGAGTTATGGATCAGCAAGACAAGATAAGAGACATTTCTACCCTCAAAAGATCTTTTTCAACAATGCAAATGGAAAAAAATGCTTCTTTCTGGAAGCATGAAGAGTACAGAATCACAGGGAAAAAATGGTAATATTCTAAGCAAATGTTGCTTGTGGGGGGAAAACGAAACTTTAACTTACTTTTATTACTGTTCAATCATTTAAATAATAAAGGAAAGGCTCAGACCATGATGGTACATGGGATGAGAATTAGACTTTTTCTGTGATCCATCACACCTGGCCCAACATTCACTTGAGGTAAAAGTGATTATTCCTGACTCAACCTTCTGTTTACTCACAAAGCACTACAATTTTCCATCAGCCTTTGCTCCTGTGCATTTTCAGGTGACTTGCATCCCAGTACGTCTTGAGACACAAAGCAGCAAGATGAAACACTCACAGCAAACCTCCACAAAGAACCACTCCAACCAGAGCATTTACAGGCACCACGCCACACTAGTGCTGAGAAATCAAGAGCAGGAAACTCAACTTTTTATTTTTAAAAGGAAGCTTAAATCATAAATTTTCATCAGCCCCTGTTTTCTGAGGTGATGAGAGCTGGGGGGTAAAGGAAGCATGTAGATTCTCTGAGGAGCCAACTTCAATCAGCACAGTCCTTTGGGGGAAAGTGAGGTGAAAACGCTGTATGAAATGTGTATATCCACACCCCAAGGGTCACTGATCACCAGGGACCCCTGGGTGCACACCTGGCCTTTCCTGTGACCCAAACATCTCCAGCACAGCTCCAGAGTCGTGTCTCAAAGGAAAACAAGGTGGGCTTTGGGGAGTACCCTGAACAACACAAAACAGAGCTGTGAACCTCTCCTGCCAGCTGCAGCACAACCCGCAGGGAATGCACTGGGTGAAGGCCAAGGAAACCCTGAAATAAACATTAACCAATAACATGAACAGCTCTGAGAGCAGCAGCACTCCCACCCTGGCACCCCTGGGCACAGGAAGCTGCTGACATTGATAGTAAAAGGTTTCAAAATCATAGAAAATTTGGGGATTTAGAAAGAAAGTTAGGCTTGGCAAGCCCTGGGAAAAATTAGTCCTTGTGCTTGCTAAAGATCATGTGAAACTGCACCTGTGTAATCAATATGTGATAAATGATACAATTGTTAGATGTGATTGGATATAACTATTGTTTAAAGAACATGAGGAACAAAGTTAGGGGTTTGGGGGGATCATGAGAAATCCATGCTTGGGTAAAAACAATGCATACAATAGAACAATGTAAGTTTAATAATTAATATGTAAGTTATATAACAATAGAGTATAAAACATGTTCAACTCAAAACCAAGATGGGTCAGATTTGGGTCTGTGTACCCCAGAGCTCTTTAATAAAGCACCTTCATACAATCATTAGTGATGATGTGCTCCTGAACACTAACACAGGGCACCACTGCCAGCTCCACCAGGGGCTGCAGCATCACCTCCATCAGCCCCAGCAGGACCTGGGCACGGCCTCCTGTGTGCCAAGGAAAGCCTCTGTGGGCCAGGGCAGACACAGAGCACAGCCTTGGAAAAATGCACAAGCCACCACAGCACACCAAGCACGACCCAGAGCCCCTGCCCAACACGTTCTGGGGGCAGGCAGGACAGCAAATCCACGGGGGATCCTCTCCCAGCTCCATTCACTCTGGCAGCTCTGCCTCTGGCAAGCAGCAGCACATTAAGTGAAACCACCCAGAAGAATTGGCAGCAGAAGTTTGCTGAGCCTGCTGTATCACTGATACATCCATTTGAACACTCCTGCAATCCCCTGGAACTGCCCAGTACATGTGTAGTCCATAAAAGACTCAAATGGGGAGGAAATTCATCTCCCTCACCCAGAGGGAAATGCCAGAGGTCACCAATGTCAAATGAGGTTTGTTCATACAAGGCAGATGGGGAGCACAGGAGGAATTTGATGTGCACTTCAAAGGGAAGGAATTTGCCTGGTCTGGGAGGCAGTTCTGTGTCTCACTCAGTAATGAGTTTCTTTTGAAGAAATACTGTTACACAAGTCTTTAGCTGGAAGGGTGCTCTGTGGCTTTCTCTATTAACAAAAATAGAAAAATACACTCAGGAAAGATTCCCTGCAAAACATCAGAGATGAGCAGTCCATCTAGTCTTTGGAATTGGCCCACCTGCTGCTGCCAGGCCAAAATAGGAGTGAATTTAATTACCTGAAATACATCAGGACTATTTTCACAAAAAGACCTTACTATTCATGAGGAATCTATTTGCATGGTGAGAGCTGAATGGTTCTCATTGCTCTACTTTATTTTGCATACATGCAAGGATGTGACAAATCATTGAGTTATAAAACTTTGTTACTCATCTCAAAGTCAAGATTTTGTGAGTGCTGCATATTGGCAAAGAGATTTATGGTTCCTGTTACCCAATCGATGCTGCAAGAGCAGCACATGGGATGAAAATGCAGAGCCCTGTGATAACCAAGAGCTCAACCACTGTTTAAACTTCTTTCATGTGCCCCTGCGTCAGTTTTCTTATCTGTACAAGAAAGGAAACAAAGTTCATCTCTCTCTGCAAAAGCACTTGGAGATATTTTGATAAACTGCTTTATTCAAACACAGCATTTTCCAAGGTCAGCCCTCTCTGTGCAGCTAAGGCACGCTTAAATAAACTGATCTTCAACTTGTGCTTCCCAGCATTTCCCAACACAAATGGATTGAGCTGTAAACGGCCAAACCACAGCTTCCCAGCCCAACAATTAGCCACAGGTGTTAATGTGTTAATTGCATTTTAATCAGAGAGGAATTGCACCTGTGGTCAGTCAGGTGTTGTGGCTGGCTCTGAAGCAAGGAGCACATGATAAAATAACTGTGGGCTGCTCTGAGAATGGTTCAAAAGTGGGAGACAAAAAAATGTGTTTGAGTTGCCCATTTGCAGTGGCAGGCTGCTGAGGCATTTCATACTAACAAAAACCAATAAAACCTTCATACCTGGTGTCTCCACAATTCTCTGAACACTTCAGGCACCACTCTATCACATCAGATTGCTCCTGTCTGTACATCTGGCCTAAATGCTCTGCAGAACATTTATATTCTATTGTTTCACTAGTAAAAAACAAAGTGTTCTAATAAATCCAAGCACCTCTTGCATTATAAGCACTTTTTAGGATGTGGCTGTTTGCCATGAACACACCTGAAGAAAACCCTGCCAGGACATGTTTTTATCTCACCTGCCCAGCCAAGCCCACACCTCAGTGTGCAGACACCAACCTGAACCTGTCCAGCCTTAGAACGTTGGCACTTTACTCCACTTAATGGGATATTGACTTTTTATACTTCACTCTCTGCAAATCAATATTCTAATAGACACAAAAGAGAGTGGCAGAAGGATCCAGAGTACCTGCCCACCAACCTGATGGAGATGATGATCCATAAATAAAGGTCAAATCAAAGAAAAAGTCAGACCTGATGTGAAAAGAAGAGCAGCACAAATAAGCCTTTAAATAAGGGAATTTTACAAAGTGTCTAAGATTAACTACAGGAGGAATGAGACAAGCCTAAAGCAGACATAGATAAGGCAGTTCAAACTCTCAGGCAGGGAACACAGACTAAAGTCATTTTGGAATATCTGTGCTCAATACCACGATTTAAGAAACCCTTCAGGAGGCATCTCCAATATATCACACAGGAAATATGCTGCCTTTTAATGTAAAATAGCAACTTCCAGTAGCTGAAAAGCATCTGAATAGGCTATTCAGAACAAAGTCAGAGAGAAACCAGGCACAAAATAAAATAAAACACTTAAAAGGGATCACCTTATTCTTTCAGAATTGGTTCCATGGGAAACTAGGAAGCCAAAGGGAGCTTTTCAAACTTTAGCAAAAGGCTCCTCATCACTCTCCCTGGGAGAGCCCTGAAACCAGAACCCTTTGGGGCCACAATCAGCACAAGGGAGGCACAGCTGAGCTGATAGAGAACCAGCAACACTCCCAGCTGGAGAAAGAGTTGCACCAGATCCCCGAGAAGCACTGATGGTGACACCAGAAACACATGGAATTCCCGTGTTTATCACCTGGGATGGTTCAGTTTCACACCAAGGTTAGAAAGGGCTTCTTTGACTCCTGAGCCTCTTGCCTACCACAAGCAGGTTTTGTCTCCAGTTTCCTCTGGAGCAGGATTGTACCGAGGTTCCTGAGCTCACCTCCCTGACCTGCAGCTGCTCAGTCACAGCTCACAGCCCGAGCTCCACCACCTGGTACAACACAGCCCCCAAAACTCAGTCGAGTGAGGTGAAAACACAAACTCACAGCTCACCTGCCAAATTCCAGTTTGCAGAAGTGTATTAAGAAATCCAAAGTGCAGAGAGGAGTCACAAAAATGATTTATGAGCAGAAAGCATTATTTATATAGGGGGAAGCAGCTTAATACATGCAGTGTCACAAAAGGGATTTGCAGTCTCATCCCATAGACTACAAGAGCAATTTCCAGCTTCACCAGGGGCCTCAGATCAGCATCACAAGGTTCACCTCCAGTTCAGTCTCCCAGCTCTATTTTGAGCTGTTCTTCCACAACAGTTTCACATAACAATTGAAAACAAGCTCTCATCTATTTTTCACCCACCCTGGACCTCTCACACTTTAACCCATCCATAGCTGAACACAACAGAGCCCTGGGTGAGATGAGGAGGAGAACAACACTGGATTTTCCATGACCTTTCACATATTCCCAAACCTCTCTCATACATAAAAGCAATCTGATCTTCTACAACAGAACCATGACTCGTTACTTCAATCACTCCCAAACTGCAGAGAATTCCATCTGGCACTATGGATCAGCAGCCAGATTACAACATCTTGAGCTAAAGGTCGACTTGGTAATAACAGAAAACCCTAAACCGAAGCATATTTTAATATCACCGATCACTCAGCATTTCAGCATTGCCCATAAAGCTCTGTCACCTTCCCCAGGCTGTACAGGGTGAGAGCAGCCACCCCAGGGAGACAGGGTTTGGAGGCACATGAGCAGCTGTGGGCAGACAAAGCCAGAACAACAGGCTGGGTTTAAACCCTTCCACCATGTGCATTATGATCGGTAACAAAGGACTGCTTTAATTTAAATTGATGGAAGCCTTCCCCAAAATTAGAAAAGGCAGATATCGGGAAGCACTGACTTGCAGAAGTGCCTCCTCTGTACCTCCCCTTCTCTTACAGCTCCAGGGCAATAAACAACTCTTTCAATTATCCAACAAACAATAGTTTCATTATCTTCACACCATTATCCCCCATAAACACAGACATCACTGTCCAAACTCACCAGCAACTCCTCTGCTGCTGCTCAGCTCCTTTTCCCAGACAAGGGGTGACAACTTTTTCCACTTGCTAAACATTGCAGAAGGAGGGAGCAGAAAAGCCAGAGCAGTAACCATCCCAGGGAAAAAAAAGCCACAAGTAACATCTTCCTGGAAGTAGCACGGAGCACACCCCAAAAACTTCTGACACGCAGCTCTGAGGGGGAGCTTATTTGTGTGTGTGCTAATTGAGTTCTAAATGGAAACACCTGGCTCATGCAGGGAGAAGCAGGTGAAATGATTTAACAGATTCGTTAACCCCAAACCCAAAACACCTGAGCCAGGGTAAATACAAAAGCTAATTGAGCCCTCAGCATGGGAGCACAAGCCCGACTTTGTTTTCTCAAGACATTGTTTCCTCCTCAGAAAGAGATGGTGTGAGATGCTCTAGAAGAACGTGGTACATTGCACCAGCAGGACATCCCTGAGCTAGGTTTAGATGAGAGATGGGGAATAAATTCTTGGCTGTGAAGGGCAGAGCCCCTGGCACAGAATTCCCAGAGCAGCTGTGGCTGTCCATGGATCCCTGGCAGTGCCCAAGTCCAGGCTGGACATTGGGGCTGGACACTGGGACAGTGGGAGGTGTCCCTGCCATGGCTGGGGGACACTGGGTGGAGTTCAATGTCCCTTCCAACCTAAACCGGTCTGTGATCCCAAGCCACGACTTGTTTCCATGGATTTGTGTCTCGTATCATCCAGAACACCGATTTGGCTGGATTATGTCCTGCCAAAAGCCATGGCCATGGCCTTTCCCATCCCCAGGGCAGGAGCGTGTGGCTCTGCCTCTCCTTCAGAAGGGTTCCGAGTCCCATCCGCTCATCACACACATTAACTCGTTAAAAAAACCAAAAACAAACAAAGGCAAAGCCGAACACTTTCAAAACAAGCAAGGACAAGCAGCCACGTGAGGAATTAAAACAAGTCGGTTTTTTGCGATTAATATTGATCATTGATCGAGCGCTTCACACGCATCGCACCGGCGGCAGCGCCTTCCGGAGCCGATCCCAGCGCACCGCCCGTACCCCGGCACAGACACC
>NC_031781.1:18977436-19044929 GCF_001522545.3 Parus major
CCGGGCCGGGAGCGGGAGCGGGGCGGGACGGAGCGGGATCGGAACCGGAGCGGGGCCGGGTAGGAACGGGATCGGAACCGGAGCGGGGCGGGAGCGGGCCGGGAACGGAACCGGAGCGGGGCAGGGGGCGGGGCTATGGGCGGGGCTTCCTCGCAGTGCCCGCCCCGCTGAGGGCGGAACCGCGCCACACAGTGCCCGCCCCCTCGCGGCGCTGTCAGTCATTGCTCCCGCCCAATCAGCGAGCGGCACCTGTCCCGCGCAGCCAATGGGAGAAGGGGTTTGGCGCGGGGGCGGGGCGCGGGCATGGCGGAGCTGAGCGGCGGCAGCGAGGCCGTGGCCGTGGAGCTGTGGCCGCCCGGGGAGGCCCCGCCGGCCTTCCAGGTACCGGGACGGGGACAGCGGGGACCAGAGCGGGACAGGGACACCTTCCACTGCCATCCCCTTCCTCTGCCATCCCCTTCCTCTGCAGGCCCCGCCAGCCGGGCCTTGGACACCGCCAGCGATGCGGCAGTCACTGCTCCTCCGGGCACCCCGGGCCTCCCCATCCTCACAGGGAAGGATTTATTCCTAATATCTAATCTGAAGCTGCTGGCGTTTAGTTTGTATCTGGTCCTGCTTGTCCTGTCACTCCGGGATGCCTAGGAATTTGCTTCAGTGGTATTAGAGTCTTCACAAACCAGATTGGGGAAAAAATTAAGGTGTGATGCCTGTCAACACAAATCTCCCTGAATCGCGTGATGTGCTCGTATTTTGCCGAAATGGGAAAGGTTATGGTGGTTGAAGAACATTAAATTTGGGTTTCAGTGAAGCCGAGTGACTGAGAAGCTGATGCTTATTAAAAAAAGAAACTTGCAAATGCAAGGTCATCTTTCACAACACCCAGAACTTGCCAGGTACAAGCTGCTGTGAAATGTAATATTTAGTGATAGCACATCCTCCAGGCTTCTAAATAAAGCCGAATGCTGAGAAGGGAGTGGTAATACACCCGTGGCTGGCTTTGCTCTTGGTTTCCAAATGCAGCAGTTTCTGTCAGGCTTTGTTTTGCAGCACTCCGTGGTTCTGTAACCATTCACCTGCTGGGGGCATCAGTGTCATTTTGAGAACCTGATTTTCTACCAGAATTAGGATGAAGTGTGAATGCAACAAGTTGGAGACAAATTGAAAGTATCTTAATTATGTTAAAAACTATGTATTTGAAATTTGTGTGGCTTAGAAGAGCTATAGCTTAACCTTAGAAATAATTTACTGAGCATTTTCAAGTGTGGGGAGAATTACCTTAACTTGATAATTTTGCAAATAAATACATCCATAAATAAATATCTTTGGCATCTCTGTAAATGAAAATCACATACAGTAGTGTAGATCTGATTTTTTGTGGCCAGGGGACTATTTTGAGAAATCCAGGCACTAACAAGACTATCACTTGGTTTTTGGTCTATATGGAATACCTGATTTGTAATGTTTTAAACATTTCAGACAAATGTTGGAGGTTTACAGAAAAGCAAAGCATTCATGATTTGAGTTCTGGGATGGGTCATTTACAGTCACAGACGTTTTTTAAATCCTGTTTTCAGTGAGTGCTGGTGCCAGGGCTCTGACTGCTGTTCTCTGTCTGCAGTACAGCCCCGACAGCGTGGCCGGAGCGGACGGAGAGCTGGACCCCAGTGAAGTCACCTTCCCTGGCTGCTCGTGCCGCAGCAGCTCCTGCACACTGCCCCACTGCCCCTGCCTGCGCCGAGGGCACAACTACAGCAGCCTGGGCCTCAGGCTGCCCGAGCAGCAGGAGCAGCCCTTCTCCAGGCCCGTGTTTGAGTGCAACAGCCTGTGCTGCTGTGGGGAGAGCTGCCAGAACAGGCTGGTGCAGCGGGGGCTGCAGCTGCGGCTGCAGGTGTTCCGCACGCCGAGGAAGGGCTGGGGAGTGCGCACGCTGGAGCCCATCCCCAGGGGCAGGTTTGTGTGTGAGTATGCTGGGGAGGTGCTGGGCTTTGCTGAGGCCCAGAGGAGAATCCAGGCCCAGAGTCCAGAGGAGCCAAACTACATCATAGCAGTGAGGGAGCACCTGCACGATGGGCGCGTCATGGAGACCTTCGTGGATCCCACCCGCATCGGCAACGTGGGCAGGTTCCTGAACCACTCCTGTCAACCCAACCTGTTCATGGTGCCCGTCAGAGTTGACTCCATGGTGCCCAAACTGGCACTTTTTGCAGCTGCTGATATTTCTGCTGGAGAGGAACTTTCATATGATTACTCTGGAAGATTCCATAATTCACCAAGAGCTAGCAGAGAGCACAAACCTCCGGAGGAAGAGAACAGCCTGAGAAAGCCTTGCTACTGTGGTTCCCGCACGTGTGCTTCCTTCTTACCTTGGGACAGCTCCCTCTTCTCCACACCTGCGAGTTCTCCATAGCCTTTCAGCCTTAAACACACCTAAAAACTACTATTTTCTCTAGCAAAGAGTTCTATCAAACTCCTTGTTCTGTTCCAACAAGGAAGGACGTGAGGTGTGAGGAGCAGCAAAGAGACAAGGTCTCAAGAATTAATTTTCTGCAAAACCCTTTTCAAGGTGGACAGTACATGGGATTATTGGAGCTTTGAGATGTTCCAAAATCAGTGACTAAACCAGGCCTGGTGGTTTTGTCTGGTTTTCCTCTGACAGCTTGCTGTATGTTAAAGCAGCTCTCTCGGTTTGAACCCTTCAGAAAGAATTTCTACCTTTAACACTTTTGCATGGACAGGACATGTGATAACAGCAAGTAAAGTTACTGCCAGTGGCACAAGAAAATGACACCATGAACCTTGACCCTTGCAAGAAAGGCATTAAGCTTCTTAAAATCCATTAAATTATTGTTTTTAAATTACTTGCTGTATTTTTTTGTTGTTCCCCCAAGCACAGTAACTATTAATTATTGACATAAAAGCAAAGAGTAGCTTTACTACTTGGTGTGTCCCGTGTAGCTGCATGCCCAAAGCAGCTGTGACTGACTGGCTGTTTCACTCCCATTTAGCTTTGAAGTGGTGCAGGACAGCAGTTTCTGAGGAGCACAACCTCCCATCTTTTTAATCACCTCAGTCTCGAGGCTGCTCCCATCAGATCTCTGCAGACAACAAGCAGCACATCCCCAGCACTGTCAGTACATGCTCAGGAAGCCAATCCTGAGCAGGATGATGCTGACAGCTGACTGAAAGCAGAAATACAGAAGTGCATCTGAACAACAGCAGAGCTGTGGTTTTGTGCTGAACATCTGCACGAGGCTTCTTTCAGCTCCTAACTGATCTATGTTTTCACTACTCCAGGGCCAGGCAGCATTAAGCAAGGCCTGGCCTTTCCCAGCACATTTCACTTTCTTTGCATCATCCCTGTCCTGCTCCAGCAGCTATGCAGGGTTTTTCTGAACACCTCCTTCCACCAGGGATGCACTGCCAGATGGGCACATTCTGTAACTGCACATTCCTTCAGTTCCTTTCTGCAAAGATCAAATTAAGGCAGCTTCACAATGGCTGGTTTTGATATTTAAGATGGATAAACTGCAATGCAGTGGTTTATTCGTGTCACACTGTGCCAGCAGCAGCACAAACCCTCGGTTATTTGCTCTGGACAGTTTGATCTTTAGCTGTTTCCATACCCTTTGACATAACACACACAAGGGAGTACATCTCGTGGGGATCAGCTGTTGTGGAGGTGATCAGTAACTTCATTTTTAAATTACAGCTTTGATTTGGATCTGAAAGACTGGTGCCACTGAAGGACTGAGCTGTCACTCCCAACTCAGGGTTCTCTCACAAGGAATCCAGGCAAACAGCTAAAACCTGGGAGCTCTGTAATCCTGTCTGCTCTCAAAGAACAGCAATGATTCTCAATATTTCAATATTCATTGGGAGATTTACTTTCCTATTCAAATACAATCAGAATAATTCAAGGATGCAGCTCTGAACAAATCAAAGGTCCCCTGCTCTGGGGAGGGGGGTTGGAACAAGATGAGCTTTAAGGTCCCTTCCAACCCAAACCTCTCTGATTATCCTGATACTGACCAGGGATAAGGGACATTTTGCTATTTACTAAACAAAACCCTACTTGGTGTTTACCTTTGCTTCCTTGATAAGATGCAGGTTTAACCTCTCCCATTTAAGTGCCTTTCTGCTGCTGTTGGGGTTTACACACTGCTGTGGGGTTATGTTAAGATAAACATTACCACGTGATTTATCTTAGAGTTAATCATTAAGTCTCATTTCTGTCAGTGCAGAAACCTTCCAAAGCATTTCAGCTGCCTGTCAGAAGTAGTTTCCAGGCTGAGTGGACATGAACTTCACCCCTTGCCTCTTAGGGTTCCTGCTGTTACAGGAGGGAAGCTCGCTGGATCCCGTACCTTGGAATGCACAGGACTCCAGAGCACAGCCTGGCCTGCAAGGTCTCTTGCACAGAGGAGAGTTTTATCTGGTTTTCTCGCTGGAAAGGCATCACACCAGCCACTTTGGGACCACAGGGCTGGAGCAGATGATCCAATCCACTTCCTCTGTCCCTCCTGAGAAGTTTCAAGATTAGTGTTAAAGCATCTGCACTCCTCGTTTTCAGGATGACAGCACAGTTTGTTACCTTCCTGTTATGAGTATGCACTTGGCATGATTTTGAGTAGCTAAGGAAGTGCAGATTAAAAAGAAATCCAACCACCTTTAGCAATATCTGGTCCTTGATCACAGCCTTCCAGCAGGAGCACACCTGAGCCCTCTGTCCCTGCAATCTGACCCCTCAGTGCTGCAGCTCCTGGCCAGTGACCTGATCCCAATTATCTGCTTAGAGCCAACTTCCCAGCACAGAACAGGAACAGTGTGGGACTGCTCAAAACAGCCACACTGAAAGCCTTGCAAAAACAAAATAATTGTTAATTGAGTTCTAAACTGTCCTGACAGTTGTTAATGGCCTTTTTCCATACAGCACATGAACAGTACTCCACCATGCCTTGGCACTGCAGGTGCCTGGGAGAGTGGACCAAAATCCTACTAAAAAAATTCCCTGTCAAGAAACTAGATAAGAAATAGACCCTTTGTTGTATCTGCTGAATTTCTGTTCACTTTCCCCTTCAGGCTCCTTTCAGTTTCAGAGCCCCAGCCTGCCCCTCACAGCTCGGTGTGCTCCACCACAATAAATCCAGTCAAACAGCTCAAAAGGCTCAGAGCTTCCTCTGATCCCCCCTCCTCCTTTCTCCTCTGAGTGCAGTATTAATTACCAATATCTCAATATTGTGCCATGTCATGCTGTGTCCTGGAACAGGTTTTTCTGCTTGCTGGGCTTACCTGGAGCCCACTGGAGGCTGCTGTTTGGTGAAGGGCTCTGCAGGTCTCCTGTGACATCTTTTCAACGTGAAACCAGTGCAGAAAGAGCTGGCAGGTGATGGATTTGCATTAAAGCCAAACCCAGTTTTCTACAGCTGGCAAGGACCAGCAGCAGTGCCAAGGCTTTTGTTAATCCACTGTTACATTCAGATCCCCAAATGAGGCTGCTTTCAATTACTCCCATTTCTCTTCTTGCTAAAATTCCTCTCCTTTTCAGTGAGGAATTTTATTTTCAACAAAGCAGTTTAGAAATTTATCCTATTAGGTCTTAGGGCTCACAGTTCCATCTACCATCACTTCCATGACTTTTATTCAAGTGGAATCATTCATTAGCTTCAGTTTCTAATGAGGCCAGTTTTGCATTTTCCAAGTCCCTAAAATAAGCCTACACTGCGTCCAAGAAATTCAGGGGAAATAGTGTTTTTCCATCAATAAAAGTCTTTGGCATAAACAAATGCTTGATATTTTATTCAAATATGTACAAGATTTCTAATCATCATCAGCCTGAGGATCATCACCCTCAGCTGCAGAAGGCACTTCCTAAAGAGCAGCAAGTATCTCCTCAGAAGAAGCCCATTTCTGGACATGATTTTCCCTGCAAGTGGAATGTAACAAAGGGCGAGCTGCCTGTGGGGAGAGCTGTCATCTCCCAGCCCTCATTCCTGACTCCTTCATTCTCTCTCAAAGCTGCCTAGAATTTCCTAACTGCCTAGAATTTCTTTTAAACCTGTCTAGATGTTTACAAAGTCTTTGCTTATTGCATTTAAGTGTAGAAGCTCTACATAAATAAAACTGATTAATAAAGATCTTGTCTAAGGAGGAACTTGTAGTTGACAAGGTGGTGATCAGTCAAGGGTTGGACTCAATAATTCTGGAGCTCTTTTCCAGCCTGAGTAATACAGGGATTAAGTAATCTTTGAAAACACGATTGGCATGTTTCTGCTCAGTTTGGTTCCAGCTGAATCCAAAACACTCCTGTCAGGAGCTGCTCGTGAACACGAAGGTTCTCCAAGCGCCGTTGAGTCGTGCTGGTTTTTCTTCCCTCAGCAGGAACTTCAAGCAAGGTTTTCCATTGTGTGTCATCAGCAAGGGCCAGAGCTGACGTTTGTTCTCCCTGGGGTGGACAGTCCTTGTTGTCCCCGGGCGCGTGGCGGTGTCAGCGCGGCCCCGGGGCGGCGGCGGCGCAGCGGAAGCCCAGGTTGGACGCGGAGCTGTCGGGGGTGTTCTGGCTCCGAGCTGCACAGCGGTACCTGTAGCAGTAGGACTGCACAGCAACACAGAAAGGGAACTCCTTAGCACAGCTGGGGTTCCTCAGGCAACAGCTTGTTAGATGAACGGATTAATTAGTTAGATTAATACAGCAGAACATTGCCTTCGCTGTGGGACAGATCAGTGAAGTGATACGGATGGGAATCACTGCGTTAGAGATGAGGGGATCCTACACACACAGCAGCTGACACAAAAATGGCAAAGTGTCTGCTGAAGTATCAGCCAATAATCCTTCCTGCTCTGGGCAGAAGCCAGAACAACCATTCAGCTTCCCCTCAGAGCTGGGTATCCATGTGCTAAAGCCCCTGGAATGGACAGGTACTGGCACCTGCCTGGAAACATTTCCCTGAACGAGATGCTCATTTTGGTATGGGATGGAAAACGGTGCAACTTCAGACTCTGTCAGCTCTGAGAGGGAGAAGAGCATCAGCACACAAAGATCAGTCTGTGCAGACATCAGGCACCTCATAAAGAGCCCTTGTACTAACAGCAGTCAGTGGGTTTTGTCTCGATACACAGCCTAGTTTTATCACCTACAAAAAAAGACTAGGGCAGGCTAGAATCTTCACAAACCTTCAAAATGGGTCATGTTATTCATCACTGAAGAGCCTATTCCAGTGTTAATTTAATCAAAACTGCTAATTAACATCTGACATTGATTTCACCTAAGAAGAAAATCAGTGTAGAAAATGGGATCTCGCTGTAGAAAATCTAATTATGAGAGTGATTTGCCAGCCACAGGCTTTGCAAGGGAAGAAGAGCAGGGCAGCTTTCATGAAACAGGAGCTGTACAATGAGGGGTTTCAAGCACTGCACGAGCAGAGTTAAAACACAATTTTGTGTCATGAACAGCCACAGCTCTGTGGTGACATCCTGGCTTTCTGAAGGATTTTCAGATATGGCATCAACTCAGCTGAAACACTTCATCTCCCAGCCAGTTCTGCAAACACCTGATATCACAGAACCATGGAATTATAACAGGATTTGGGATTGAAGGGCCCTTAAAGCTTATCCAGTCCCATCCCCCTGCCCTGGGCAGGAACACCTTTCACTAGACTGGGTTTCTCAGAGCTCCATATCCTTTCCACATCAAAAGCCATTCTAAAACTTAAAAAATAAAGTCACATCCATACTTTCTACTCTGACAAGTTTCACTCAAGCTTTATCATGAAAACAGCATTAGAAGCTCACATCAGCTTTAAGTTCTGCATCTAAAACCCATACTGATTAAAAAAACTTACTTGTTTTAATTCCAAGCTAAGCAAAAAGAGATCCTTAGGAACATCAGGTGTTGCTCTTCATAAATTCCATGAAACCCTTTGACAAGCATCCAGGAAACTCTGTCAGAGGATCATTTCATGGTCAAGTGCTTTCAGAGGGAAGAGGAACATGAAAACAGCACGTTACCTTATGGCACATGTAGGATCCACCCTTCTTCACTCTGTCCGTGCCCGAGGACGGCCCTTTCTGGGGAGGGGAGGACACTGGTCAGTACTCAGGGAATAACTGCTCAGTACAGGGAGCAGGGAGATGGAGCAACCATAAATATTCCAGACAGCTTGGAATCATTCTGCTCTACAGGATTTGCAGGTGTCAGTAACTGTGCTCCCTCCCCACTGCTGCAAATATTTCACATTCCAGTTGCTGCCCACTGATGGTGCCTGGCAACAGGCAGGTTCCTAAAGGGGATTTTACCAGGATGGAAAGCAGCTCCAGCTTTCCTCAGTGACCAGTCTGGTCACACCTGGCACAGATCCCACTCTCCTACCCTGTCTCAAGGGGTTGCCTCCCACCCAGGTCTGAATTACCAGGGTGATGTTCTAGAAGAATCTACCCCAGAAGAGGTTTGCAACTGGACATAAATCCCAGGGACTGTCAGAAAACCTTGAGTGTTGATGTTGGTACTCCAGAAGCTCCTGCCTGCATACCCTGAGTTTGACTGCTTTGTGTGAAAGCTCACCACACAAACTGCAGCAGTTCCATGTTTATTGCCCAAATTGTGAAAAAGAATTTGGCCTAGCACTGCATTTAATGGCACACAACTACTGAAGGAAAGCCACACCCTGGGGCAGCATCCGCTCCTTCCACAGCCCTGCTCTCACTCCCAGGCCTCTGGAAATTGTCCTCACAACACCTGCACAGTCCCTGCTCTGAGACAAGCCTCTAACCAGCACAGTCATCACCCAGCCTGGTAATCTCATTTTAAGGGAAGCCAGGAGAAAACTGACCTAAAAAAAGTTCCATGGGAACAAGACAAAGCAGAACAATGGGGCTGTGGAGCAGGATTTCCCCTAAATGTGCAGTGCTGAGCAGCAATCTGTGCTACTGGCTCCAAAGACACTTTTATAAACCAAGAGGAACTTTTTTGGTTGTGGTTAGAAAGCCCTAAATCTGTCATGTGTCAGCAGTGATAAAGGGCTGAACTGTACTGAGCAGTGGGTGAAGCAAAGGCTCATAAGTGCATCTTTTTATTAACTACAAATCTCTTCCACCAGGCAAAAATTAAGCCTCAAAGGTTGTCTGCTAGCAAAAAAAAAACCAGCTTAAATTGACCCCCACATCCTCTGAAGGAGGATTACAGCCCTGAAACACTTCACCACCTGCAGAAATCTGCTGTGGTGTCCTCCATTAATCTATTCTATTAAAAAACATCATCCTCTTATTTAAAATCACTGAAGGTAAAGAGTTTATCATAGAACAACTGGCAAAGATGTCAGAAAATCAGAAAACCAATAGATATCACCAGCATTTGCAGTGTTAATATTTTCTTGTGCATATATCTCACTTTAGAGATGAAGGAAACTGCCTTGGCTGTGCTTCCCCTCACTAAGGCTAATCACAGCCCAGCAATTAAGGTCACATTTGATTAAAACAAGCAGATCTCTGTTCTATCAAGCACCATTGTTTGATGGCCTGACCTGGAGAAGTGCACCAGCTGGTACTGGAGGGGAAGGACATTGGCTGCTTGCTGCAAAGGGCCAGAGCTGTCCAGACTTTGATCCTGGATTTAAACCCCAGAGTTTACTGTAAATTAGCAAGGTAATTCTGTACTACAATACTGCAACAGCCATATTCCAGTCTGATTACATAAATGCTTGTGCATTCCATTACCAAAGCTCATAAAAGTAGGATTTTCTTCTAAAAGTTACTAAAAAAAAAAGCACAAGTTTTTTGGGGTTTTTTTGTTAATGAAAAAAAAAGTTCTATTTCTTTCATTACATCAAACAAATGTTTTCTGATGGTGCATGGTGATTTTCAGTGCACAGCCATATGGTTACTCTGTGTTGAGAGAAATCAGTTTTCAAACAGAGAACTGCAGCTCATACAAAACAATCAGAGCCAGAAGTCACCACAAAACAAGCCCTAAAGGGACTGTGGTTTGATTGACCTCACACACACACTTGGCTCTCTCTGCTGAAGGATCAGCTACATTTTTAGGGAGGAAATTCTTCCCTATGAGGGTGGGGAGGCTCTGGCACAGGGTGCCCAGAGAAGTTTTGGCTGCCCCTGCCCTGCTTTAAGGTCCTTCCAGCCCAAACCCTTCTGGGATTCTGTGACTGCAGGGAGGCACCTCCATTATGTTTATTTAAGTGAAACATTTTTGTGTTGATCATGCCAAAGCTGCAGCACTTCCCTGCTGGATTAAGGTGATAGTGGGGAACAACTCTCTTGTGAATTTTGTTCTCTGTTAACCCCCAGGAGTTGCTGAAGTTTAAAACCCAGACACTTCAGAAAGTATTTAAAAGCTAGGTGTTAACAATGAGGCTTTCAGGGGGTTTTCAGATACAAACTGATTGTCAGAATCCAGTGTCTGAGGCAGAGCACTTCAAAGTGAATTCCAAAGGATTTTTCTGGTTAAATGGGTAAAGAAACTGAATCTCCTCATGTGAAAAGGTGTCCCAAAATAGCCAGGCTGCAGTTATCTTCTGAGACATTAGAACTGATTAGCACCAGATCTATCAGAGCTCAGCTCTTCAGTCTCTGCAGAGCACAAGGCAGTGTAACCTAAATATAGGATCTGTTCTCTGGGCTGAAAACACTCTGAATTCTTCCAGAGGGTCAGAGCTCAGGCAAAGTTTTTTAACATATTTAGTTGAACACCCAAAATCTTCAAAGCAGCTTTCTAGCACTGGAGAGAGCTGGGCTATGCTGGGGATTGGTTACAAGGAATGGATGGAATTCTGCACACAGATTGTTGGGGGGCTTCATGATTGATTGTCTTGCCTTCACAAGTAATTACCAGGAGTAAAAATAAACCTGCAAGTGCTTTGGACGTTGTAAGGAAATAAAAAACACTGTACTTGGTGGGGTTTAGAGTGACAAACTCTATGTGGCCTTACTTGCCATAAATCATGGGATTTGCTCATCCTGGCTAACTGGGAGAGGAGCAGATCTAACACAGAACTGGAATCTGCTGAGACAGAGCATCAGTGACCCCACAGCTCTCACCCTGCAGGTCCCTCCATCTGCCTGCCACAGAGGAAAACAAAGATTGACCTCTCAGAGCCTGGTGACTTCTCCTAAACCTCAGTTTTATCTCATGCTCAGTTTAAAACAAGCTACCAGAAGGCAGAAAGATAACTCATGATGGTTTGTTCTCTGCCTGGGATGGGGAAAGTAAGTACAGCCTGTAGCAATATAAATGAATTAAAAACCTTCTTTTCTTTAAAGAAGTCATTCCATAAATTCTTGATTGCTGTAATATGAGGCTAGATTGGAAGTATTCACTGGCTAACCAGGTGTGGACAACTAACCAAAGCCCACAAAAGCTGCACCAGAGCACTGTAATTGCAGTGTGGATGAGCTGTGCTCTGCTGCTCCCCCAGGACACAGCCCACACCAGGAGCACACAGCAGGAACGGGATCCCAGGCCCAGAGGGGATTCTGTGCTCAACACAAAGCCAAGCAAACACTTACAGGGTTGTGGAGCTCCTGTGGGGAGTGGTGCACAGCCCACCAGTCAGATGTCCACTCCCAGGCATTCCCCACCATGTTGTAGAGGCCGTAAGCGTTGGGGGGAAAGGCAGAGACCTGCACAGGACAGGGAGCACAGCTCTAAGCACACAGAACAGGGCTTGAATCCTCACACCAGGCTGCTGAAGGTGCACTTTGGGCAGCCCAAATAGCAGGCAGGAGATCAGCAGTGCAGAACTGGAATGCTTCCACATCCTGCATTTCAGTCAAACAGGATGGAAAGCTGTGAGCACCTCTGTGTCCTCAGCACCAGGTTCCAGTGTGGCACAGCATCTCCTTGCTGGGTTTGGAGACTGACCCTCTCCAGAGAGGCACTGTTTGACCAGCAGACACACCTGGCATTACTGACTGGACCCCATTCCCAGATTCCCTCCCCTCTCACCAAGGAAAAGCCAGGGTAGCTGCCAACTCCTGCCTGTGCAGACTCCTCTTCTGATGAAACTTTTGGACTTACTTAACTACCATTAAATAATTCATTCACATTCTTGATTGCCTTTAAAATTCCACTCTGGTTGTTATACTAGACAGGCTCATGCTTTCCCCAAAAGGGAAGATTAGTTTCTTTTAAACTATTGTGTGATTTTTGAGTTCATGAAACTGCAAGGCCAGAAGTGCAGGCAGAAAGTATTTCAGCTTCTGACTACAAACTGTCTGGGAAGGGGGAAAAGAGGTCAGTTTGAGAGGAACTAGAAGTTAAAATAAAAGTAATCTTTACTTTTCAATTAGCTTGTAAAAGAGTCCCTTGATAATGCTCAAGCCTGCAGTAAAATTTAATGTAATTTAAAATCTATAATGAAAGAACAAAGAGATGGAAAACAGCTATGGCTCATCCTGCTGACAACAGGCCTTAGTTTTAGGAAGATTAAGATCATTTGCACATGCTGGATTGTCTTTGAGACACACTTACAGGTGCAGTCCCCTTGTAGCCATCCTCTGCTGTGTTATTGGTGGGGAATTCTCCCTGCCAGATATTGGCATAGTGTTGCCCTTTGGGCTGCAATTTGTTGCCCCAGGGGAAAAGCCTGGGAAAAGACAAACAGAGCAGCTGTCAAACACTTTTAATTAAAAGTCAGTGTTATACAGAATCCCAAACTGGTCTGGGTTGGGAGGGACCTTAAATCCCCCCCAGTGTCCCCAGCCATGGCAGGGACACCTCCCACTGTCCCAGGAGCTCCCAATGTCCAGCCTGGCCTTGGGCACTGCCAGGGATCCAGGGACAGCCCCAGCTGCTCTGGGAATTCTGTGCCAGGGCCTGCCCACACTCCAATAAATACCTTTTTCCTAATAATCTAAACCTCCTCTCCTCAAGTTTAAAGCCATTCCTTGTCCTGTCCCTCCATCCCTTGTCCCCAGTCCCTCTCCAGCTCTCCTGGAGCCCTTTCAGGGGCTCTGAGCTCTCCCTGGAGCTTCTCCTCTCCAGGTGAGCACCCCCAGCTCCCCCAGCCTGGCTTCAGAGCAGTTCTGAGGGTAAGAAACCCCACAGCTCCTCCTCATCTCACAAACCCCAGTGCAGCCCTGGTCAGGGACAGCCCTGGGACAGGTACCTGTTCTCAAGGCCCCCTCGACAGCTGTATTCCCACTCAGCCTCCGTCGGTAAACGCTTCCCTGCCCAGCTGCAGAAGGCCATGGCATCATTCCAGGACACATGAAGGACTGGATGGTCCATTCTGGAAACAAAACCAACAGGACAGGCACACTCAGGGCTGCACAGCACAATGTGACACCCAGGCAGGGACACACAGGAGTTACAGCTGGAACAGGCACCAGGTGACCCTTACAGGAAAGGAGCTGCTTAAGGCAAGGCAGCAAAATGCTGGAAGGGAAATGCAGCCATCAGAGGGGAACAAGGAAGAGAAAAACAATTCACTTCTGTTTGTCTCATCATGTTCCTACATCCAGCTGCAGACTTAAAGATATTTATGGTTCAGTTAAAGGTAATTCTGGTTCAGTTAGAGATATTTATGGTTCAGTTAGAGATATTTATGGTTCAGTTAGAGATATTTACAGGTGCAGCACCCAGGAGGCAGCAGAGACCTGTCCACACCCTGCCCTCTGAGAGAACCTGGGTGCTTGCAGACCCACAGGAAACTGAAAACCTGCAGGATCACCACTGTTAGACCAGCCTGGCAAGAGCCATCTCAGCCAGAAGCCAGGATTCTCAACAGGAAAATGCACATTGCAATTTAATGGTGATTATTCTTCACTCCCCTGTGGCTCTCCTGCTCTGGGTCCTGTCCTTGCTGTCAGCTGTGCAGTTTTGAAGGAGAAGTGACATGATGTCTTACCAACATCAGCTTTTCCAGCACCCAGTCCAGCAAAGTGAACTGCAGAAATTTAGCTGGGAAGTGATTTTCCTTAGGTGCTTAAAGCAGTCCACAGTTTACACAAGAGCTCCCATCTTCATTGGGGTTTGGTTCCTGGCATTAAAATCCTTGTCTCTTTTTCCAGAAAGACAGAAAAAGTGCCCAGGCATCCTTGCAGAAGGATCCTCCCCATCCAAGCCTCCAATAGACCAAGATGCTTCCAGAGCTAAGGGTCCAGGAGAGAGAGGAACTTCCTATAAACTTCTCTTTCCTGCCCCATTTAGGAATCCAACATATCCCTGTTAATCCATGGGGCACCTCCACGTGGCAGGCTCCCAGCAGCTGTGCCAGGCCAGGTTTGCACCACCCTTGCACAAGCCCAGAATTTCATGGCAGGTTTCCAGCTCCTGGCTCTGACCTCAATTCCAGGCTCCCCCTAACAACGCCTCCAGCTATTATCTCTATTTTTGCCTCAGATAATTCTTTCCTTGCCCTTGGAGAGCAGACAACTCGTTACTGAGCACTTCAGCCATCAGATGATGGTGCACTAACAAAGTCCTGTCCTTAGAGGACTCAAAAAACCTACTAGATCTAGGCTAGAGAGTCTGATTTGATTTCAAAATGCTGTTAGAAACTTTCACTAGTTGATGAAGTGCCAACTTCATTGACACCTGCCTAGTGAGAGGAGCAGTTGCAATGTTAGAAGTTCTAAATGAAGACAGTAATTTGATTTTCTAGGCCTAAAATTCATCCCACTTCAGAGCAGAAAGCAATTGCATGAAGACAAGGATCAGTGAGTTTCAGTGCAGGCAAAGTGTGGCACTAACTGTAAGGAAAAGCAGAGTTTTCCAAAGCATTCAGAGGTTCAATACAGTCACAACTGATTTTTCATAGAGTCTGAATACAGTAAAAAAAGCACAAAACTCTTCAATCCTCTGTTGCCAGAGAAAGAGGTTTCCAAATCCTACGTGGAAGAGTTCACACTACCCAGACTCCTGGAGTGTGCACACAGTGAGGATTTATTCCTCCTCTCCAAACCCAGTTTGCACTGGAGTTTGTGAGCCTTGGGAGATCTGCTGTGTCTCACAAATGTGAACAGCAAGCACTGAGGCTCCATCAGCAGGGTCCTGCCAGACCTTTGTGCCCCACATCATTGATCATGGCCATGGAACGCTGCAGGCAACACCTCAGAAGGTGGGAAAACACTCCCAGAAGCAGCAGCAAAGAGGTGACAAATAAAAGCCCTTTCCTGCAGCCCCATGGTGGTGGGAGCCACAGGGATAGCCAACAGCTGGGTTTTGTGGTGGAATGGGTGCTCACCTGCTGGAGATGCTGGAGTCAGGGCCCTCAGGGTGCTTCCAGCTGGCTCCCTTCACAGGCAGCCACCAGGGAGCAGCTGCCACCTGAAAAAGGACAAGAGCAGCAGGGAAGGACACTTAAATTCCCAGCTGAGGGATCTTCTGAAAAACCACCAGAACCCTTCCATCCCAAACCAGTCTGTGCCTGTGTGAATTTCACCTCCTGGCTCACTTCAGTCTGATACAATCTGCAGAGAGGAAAGAAAAATGACAATTTTGGCCTAAAGAGCATTTTCACCCTAATGATTTGCTCTCTGGACTGTGTTTTGAGATGACTGAAACAGCCCCCTGAGGGTGCCCTTTAGCTGGGGTCAAACACACACCTTGCGACACATTCGCCTTCCAGGTCATTAACCCACTAAGCTGATTTTAAATTATTTGCTCTCAGCTTCCAGAAGGTGGAGACAGAAGAACCACACAAGGGAAGTGAAGCATGAGGCCTTTCTCTTTTTTTTCTTCTCTCCCCCAGCTGGTTTGCTGGGAAACATCACACAGCCAAAATCCTCTGTAGCAGGGCAGACATTGAGCAGCTCTCTCAAACCAGAAATCCCAAATTTGGTGCTTCAACACCAGCAGTTTTTCCTGGAAGACATATTTTGAGGATTTCCTCTAAAAAGTACAGGAGGTCATGCTTAACTGCTCTGTTCTGATTCATGTTCACTTAGAAATACTTATTTTTATAATGAGGCCTTCACTGAGGCAAAAAAAGGAACATTTATGCCACCCATCAACAGTGGGTTTATTCCAGCAGCTTCCAAAATACTCCTATGACAGAGATAATGTCTATAAAGAACAAAAATCCAAGGAAATAAGCCTGGAATGCTTTAGGAGGTAAACAAGCCAGAGGCTGGTTAGTCCTAGACCAACTTTGTCAAGTGTTATTCACAGAAGTTACAAAGAGTGTTACCCTCTAACTCACCAAACCTTCAGAGCAAAGTCCAAAAAGTCACTGCAAGCTGGTATTGAGGAGACCCAGAATCAATCTGGTCAAACAATTTTAACAGCAGCTTCTAGGGGAAAGCTGCATCCTTCAACAGAACATGAAATTACATGTGTGTGGGAGAAAAGATGATCTGTGTCACACATAAATTACTGAGAAAACTCTGCTCCAAGCTACACATGAAATCCCTCAGTTGGATATTTCAGTAGGAAAAATCAGCAGAAGTGCCCAAACAGACATTATCCAGGGTTTAGAGCACTGCATCAGGCTGTGCTCTGACATTCCCCTGACAACCTTTCCCTCTTCCCCTCTCAGCACATCTGGATATCCAAAAGCTCCCTGTAAATCAGCAGCAATCCTGGACTGAAGCTGCAGAGCCCACAGCTTCTGGGAGCCCTGGGAAGGGCTGTGAAGTGCCTGAGGAGGCTGCAGGAGTCCTGCAGGCTGGGAAGCTGCTCTCACACAGGCTGTGGACCCCTCCCTTCCAAAGGGAACAGCTGAGGGTTAAGCCCCAAAGAAACAAAGATGCTCCCGGCAGGCTGCTGGTGACCCAGGCATCCTGTCCTCTGCTGTCCCCCTGGCTGGCACCCCCAGGCCATGGCAGCTTTTACAGACCCTCTCTGACCTCCCCAGCACACACAGATCAATGCCAAGCCCACTTCTGGCTCAGTGTCTAACTAAGGACATTCTCACCCCAAGCACTGCCACTGCCCTTGGCAAAAAGCATGAGGAATAGCTGATGTCTCACAGGGAATTACAGCTCTTCAAACCCCAAAATGAGAGCTTCCTGCAGATACCCTGCTCAACTCTCACAGCACTACAGCTTCAGAGTGAGGGAGCTGCTAAACTGATACAACAGTCAAGGGGTTTAAAACCAGTCTGATTTAACCAATTCCTTGCCCATATTGAGGTTTGACCTTTAAACTACACTGAAAATAGGACAGAAATCTAAAATTAGCATTTTACAGCTATTTAAGGAAAATAAAAGAGCAGCAGAACCGTTTGCTAAAGCTAAATTCTGAAAAATCACGAGGAAGATTTCGACAGTTTCTAAGCACAACATATTTGTGTAAATTAAACTGCTGGGTTTTGGATAAAAACATCTCTGCAGGAGACTGCAAAGATTTACACTTTAGGCGACTTTAATTTTGGAAAACATTTTTGTGATGCAAAAGAAAAAGCAGATGCTTTCAATCAGGCTGGTTTATTTTAACCCAAGAAAAATGTCTCTCCACAGGAAAGCACTGCGTGTGCACAGCTCCAGGTTGTGGCTCTGCTGAGCTGAGCACCAAATGGCCCTGCAGAGCACCCAGAGCACTCAGACATCCAGTGTGGGACAGGGAAAACAGGGAGAGAGCATGGAGAGCCTGCAAGAATTACCTGGAGACTCAGCTAAGGCAGCCCCTGGCTCCAGAGCACACCCCGAGCTGCTCCTTGCAGACATCTCCTACCTGAAATCTACACTTCTCTCACAGAACTTCTCACAAGTATTTAAAGCTTTTAATTGCTCTAAATCTAATTAGGAGAAGAGCTAATTAGACAGATATTACAACATCACAGTTAATACAGCCAAGTCCTCCCTTGCCAATAATGAGCTTAGTTACTTTCATAACACTTCACGTTCTGCTTCCCTCCGAAACACGTTCTGTGCACTGGCAACAGATTCCTGCTGTCAAAATAGCAGCAGAAGCTGCTGAATAGATCTGAAACCAGAGGACAATCCCCTTCCTTCTGGTTAATTCTTGCAGCATGTCACCTGCCCCACACCTGCCCTGCGATCCTTACAGCCTCGAGCACAGGGAAACGCTTCCCAGAGCAACGCCGAGGCACAAAGGCTTGTTTTGGTCTGATCCACCTGGAAACAGGGATTATCCAGCTCTCCCCTCCAGGATTAAACCTTAAGAACTCACTGTTCTGCTTCTCACAGACTCAGTGTGCTGTGAAAAGAGAGCCCAGTGTGATAACCTGGGAAGAGCTCAAACAATTAATTCCGACCCACGAGCTCTGCGCTGGGGAGGAGCAATTTGCAGAGCTGAAGCCTGAACTCCCACTAACAGCCTGCAGAAAACTCTCCTTCCAACTATTCCATTCTCCTTCCCAAGTAGGCTGGGACAGCCTAACTTTAATTGCTCCATTACAAGATTTTTAAACTACTTCATAATTACCTTGAGGAAAATTCCTCCCTAAATGTATGGAGAACAAAAAAAAATGGAGTGGGGAACATCACCAAGTGTCAGCATTACCATGTTACTGCTGTAGGGGAATGCTCCTAAAAACCACCCCAAAGCCACCCAGCTCACAGCCATAAAAATATTAGTCTTGCACTAACATGACACAGGCAACGTTTGAGAAAAACAACCCTCACTTGAGGATCAAATCTCAAATTCAAATCAGATTTATGTGTTCGAAAAATTACCAAAAAAACTCAACAGAGTAGCTCAGCATGGCTCAGACTCCAACATTTCCATCAAGCAGCAAATCCTCTGAAATAACAAAGCTGTACATTTGAACCTTAAGTCAGGCCCACAAGAGGATGACAAATTCATGCTGCTGTCCAGACATAAGGCACCAAACATCTTTTTTTGTGCTACAGCATTCTAATGCTATTTTAATGTAGCAAAGCCTTACACCAGCTCAGGATAAACAGCTGGGAAAAAAACAAGTGACTGCAGAGTAAGAACTGCAGAATTAACAGTGTGAAAAGAGATTTTGAGTGAAAAGCAGCCCAAGTCTGGAAACCACTTTAAGAATCACTTAATAAGTGGTGGGTTCTTAAAAAACCACTCCAGTGCAGAAGCTGAGTTAATAGGTTACCACTTGTTTGAATCAGATGGTGTCAAGCTCTGTACATCTTTAATATGCAAAAGGATCTTGTTAGCATTGGTAGGACGAGAGAAAAAGCTTGTTATTCACTAAAGAACATCATTTTTGGACATGGTTTTATTTTATCCATGTAAGGCAGATACACATAAATCTCTGACAGTTTTCCCTCCTCTAAGCCAGATCCTAAACCTTGAGCACTGATTAATGAACTATCAAAGAAAGAGGCAGATGGAAAATGGAACATTTTTAGTAGGGTGAGAAGTTTAAGAAATAAAAATAATTACTGTGCAAGGGTTCCACTTCTTTGTCCCTGCAGAGAACAAACCTGCTGTAATTATGGACAAGAACTGAGCCAGGATTGGGAACTTCTGTCACACACAGACCCAAACTCACAATTAGCAGAGGATTTGTCCAGCAGGTAACCCACACCTGTATCAGGGGCTGGATCTCCAGAGGTCCCTTCCAAGCCCAGCCAGCCTGGGATTCTGTGAATACCTGATTTTGTCAGCTCCTGCAATTCCCATGCTATTTATTCCATCAATTAAAAGTCCCAGCTCCCCCAAAGCTCTAATTACAGAAGAATCTGTTCTCACTCTTATGTTCTAACGTTAATGACCTCCCTCATAAGCTCAGAAACGGAAGCAACAAGGGGGTTTGTTTAATATTGAATATCGAGATTATCTGCCTTAAAATCCAGTGTTTTACAGCAGTTTGAAACTGCACACCAAGGAAAGGCAGCAGCTTTAAAATACATTTAATTTTACTTTGTAAGTCATCAGCTACAAAAAATATTTCAGACTTGATTGGAAACAAGCACTTTTATGAAGGGACCTTTTTTTTTTTTTTTTGCATAAGGAAAGGTCATTGAACTTCAGTTCAGACAGTGTAAAACTTCACAGCCTTGTCAATCCTCCAAGAAAAATAACCACAAATATGTGCTGCTAAAATCCAGTCAGATTCATTAAGTGCAAGTTTTGGAATCAGAAGAAGCTTCTTTTGAGGAACTGATATTCCTGGTGAAGGCAGACACCTCTGGAAGTCTCATTTCCAGCCAACATCTAAATCTGCACTGCAGTTGGTCATTTTTTTCCTATAACCAAGTGCACATGAGCTGGAAGGAAACGAGATGTGCACGGATTTCTCCCCAGCCTGAGGCACAAAGCAGAGCCTGCCTTAGTGCTGCAGCTCTGATAAACACGGGCTAATATTCCTGGCAATTCCCAGGGAGAATTCCAGCACATCCTTCTTTATCCCAGCAGTGGGAGTAGAGCACAAAAACCCACAGATGAGCAGTTCAGCAGCTCCTGGCAGGGAGGAGCTGAAGCACTGGGGGCTGTGAGGAACAGCTCACCCTGCCCACACTGGCACTGCTGTCCTACCTGCACCCAGGGCTCCTCTCAGCAGCACTTGGAGATGTTCAGCTGAAATGCAGAATGTTTCAATTTGGGGTTGTTATGAAACAGGCACATTGCACAGCTCCAGGCCACTGCAGAGATTTCCATACAAACAGGGATGAAATCCCATAGTTCTGGATGGGCCAGAACTTCGTGTTTGCTTGAGCTGCCAGTGAGCCAACTCCATTGCATTCCAGACCCAAAATTCCACACCCTTACAACAAAGGCAGCACATACATTTGTATGCTCACAGCCTCTTCAGTGCAGAATTTATCTGGCCTTGAAGCAAAAATTAATTTTTCTGCCTTCCATGAGCCAAGAATAACAATGTCCCCTCTACTCTCCAGTCAGCAAAGACTGGGGCTGCTCTCCTGTTGTGCCATCCTGGTTCCCTTTTCTACAGAACCTGGACAGCAAGGAAAACTCCTGCAGGGATTGGCAAGAGCTCTCAAATCCCCTCAGAACCAAATGGAATTACAGAATTATTTGGGTTGGAAGAGACCTTAAATCCCACCCAGTGCCCCCAGCCATGGCAGGGACACCTCCCAATGTCCCAGGCTGCTCCAGCTCCAATGTCCAGCCTGGCCTTGGGCACTGCCAGGGATCCAGGGGCAGCCCCAGCTGCTCTGGGCACCTCTGCCAGGGCCTCACATCCTCACAGGGAACAATCCCTGCCCAATATTCCATCTAACTCTGCCCTCTGGCAGTGGGAAGCCATTCCCTGTGTCCTGTCCCTCCAGGCCCTTTCCAAAGCCCTCCTCCATCTTTTCTGGAGCCCCTTTAGGCTCTGGCAGGGGCTTTAAGCTCTCCCCTTCTCCTCTCCTTCACTCTCTGCAAGTGAAGAATTTAAGATGTGAAGCTCTAGTAATGTTTTAAGCCACACAAATAATTTCAGCTTCAAAGGACCTTCCACCCTCATCCTACAAAATCCTTTTCCATTTGGAGGAGCC
Organism: Parus major; assembly: GCF_001522545.3. Taxonomy (NCBI): domain Eukaryota; kingdom Metazoa; phylum Chordata; class Aves; order Passeriformes; family Paridae; genus Parus; species Parus major. The sequence goes on from NC_031781.1 coordinate 18,998,776, forward strand.
CTCATCTGGCACAGCACTAAACCCTCCCTCTCTGCCACGTGACCACCACAAACTGGGAGGCCAAAACTAAAACTTGAGTTCCCATAAATCTGCAACAATTCCATCACTGGCTGCTACACCCCTTTTTACTGCTTCCCTTCCAGAGGCTGAGGCCAGCCCACATCCCTGTCAGTGGCTATCTGGGAGCCCACCTCACCTCCAGGAAAGGCACACCCAGAGCTCCAACAATCACCCTACGTGCTCAGCTGGGGCACTCCTGCAGCAGCTGCCACCAGCCCCAGCTCTGCCCTCAGCCCATGGCTTTGAGGCTCTGAGAAATCTGCTTTAAAAACTGGACAGGACAAAGTGGCCAAACAGAGCAAAAAACCCCAACAGACACACACAGCTCATCATTTATAAATCATTTAGTTTGGTACCTTTCACCTTTCCCCAGTTATTTCTCTGCATGTGAAATAGTGCTTTAAAAAATTACATTCCTGATGCTCTTCCCCTGTATTCACATTTGCATTTCACATCCCTGTGCTTCAGCTGCAGAAAATCCTTGTCAAAACACTCCTGAGCCACTGAGGCAAAGGAAAACCACAATCCTTTCTCCCATTGGTTGCTTGGAGGGATTTTCAGTGCCAGTAACACACCAATATTTATATCTTATTTCTGTTTTTCATCTGATAGTTATGATTGAAGAAGGTGACTTCTAACAGCAAGTTTACTTTTAACAACTCAAAAAAACCTTCATGAAGCAGCAGCCAAAAAAGACCAGTTTGGGCTCCATTCCAGGCCTCTGGCATAACACTTGTCCTGTGAGCACTGCAGCCAACACTTGGAAATTTGGCTGACACCCCCAGGAAAGCAGCTCCCAACACTCTGTGTTTACAAAATTGCCAAGGCTGAGCTTACAGCAGCATTCTTGGGGTTTGTTTGTTTGTTTTAAAACAGAGAACCTGATTTAGGGATTTCTGCATCACAGAACTACACAGGAAAAGGAATTTCTCCAATACTGAGTGTTGGGAAGATGGGATCAGCCATTCATTTTTTTAATTTGTATTTTTCTATTATTTTTATGAAGGCAGAACAAATCCATGGATGGATTTAGCATCAATTATGCTGGTGGTGGGAACTGCAATTTAGCCTTATCTCTCCCAGGGCACAAATGTTAGACCTGAATTAAAAGATTACAAACTGCACTTGTAATCTTCCTTCCCTGGCAGGAGGAACCCAAATCCCACGTTCTTTGCCAGTCCCTCACAGCACACACTCACACAGGGCTTCCTTTTTCTCAGGCTGCCCCTTGGAAACAAAAATCAAGCTGTGCCCCATCAGAGGCAAGGGAATTCTGACAGGAGGGGACCTCAGGAGGTGATTTTGTCCAAACCTGTGCTCAGAGCAGATCAACTCATCCAGGAGATGACGGGACACAATCTGCTTATCTGCCAAGAGCTGCAAAGGGGACCTGACCTGTTGAGGAGGAGGTAAATGAAGCCTGAGGAAGGCTCAGCAACACATTCACAATAGAAAAAGAGGGGAGGAAGGGCAGGGAAGATCTACTACAGAATTTTCTTTTTAAAGCAGTATTCACTTGCAGCCAAAGGGAAAACGGGATCCGCTCCAGAGCAGTCAGCACTGCCCCTCCCAGGATCACTGGGGATGAGGGGAGCTGGAAAAGCAGCAAATGAGCACAGGATCTTCTATAGAAAAGGAGGAAACATCAAAATCTTCAGCCATTCACAACATAAGGAATCTTACAGACTCAGCCTGAACTTCTCAGGTAGGGGGCAAAAAGAGACAACAATGGGCTGATACCAACTTTTGCTAATCAGGAATTGATGTTTTTAATTGTTTTTTAAAGAGAAAGGACAGAGAATAGATTGCAAATCATTCCCCACTTCAGTCCATGACTCCAGGCCTAACCCTCTCCACAATCCCCATTTTTGGCCCTGTCTTTGGGGACATCACAGAGTTTCCTTTTCCCTGCTGTGATTACCAACAGAGCCCAGGGATTGCTCAGGGAGTTTCCCCCTGCTGTGTTACTCACTGCCTGGTGGATGTCAGCCTTCACTGCTTCACTCAGCATCCCCTCAAACACAAAGGAGTCACCAAATTTCTCTGCCTATGGGAAGAACAAAAGATTCAACCATTATGTCATCAAAGGAATGCTATTCTTAGAACCACACTCAACATTTACAGCTTTGCTTTACCAAGGATAAGAAAATTCAGAGAATCATTAAGGTGGGGAAAGAACCACAGACCATCAAGTCCAACCTTTGATCATACAAATTCTAATTGTGAATTTGAGTTCTCTTTCAAGGAAGCTGTTTTGGAACAGAAAATAAGGGATTTTTATTCTTGACCCTGTTTTTGTTCAGCAGCCACTGGGCAGATGGCAGCTCACTGAGCTTCTGCATTTTTTTATTAATTCTTCTGCATAATTTTTATTAATTAAAAATGCAGTCCTGATTGTCCCAACTGCTTTCAAATGCTACAGTCATCAATCTAATATGTATGGGCATGTTTAATTTCTCTTATTTTTCCTTTGGGAATCACAGTAAAAGATTTGAGCCCTGTCACTGCTCCATCATCACTAGTACCATGTTTTAAAATGCAACTGCAACAATAAAGAGTTAAAAATAACTCAATTATTATATCTAGCATTATATAAATCCAAAAGAATAAAAAATACAAATAATTTCAATCAATCACAGTACTTTATATCAAGAGAAAAAAAAAAGGGAGGAGGTGTAAGTGGAGCACTCAGCTGCACCAGCTGAGCCATGAAGTCTGAAACAGACCCCACATGATGCAGTTCTACCTGCCAGAGCTCCAGGAACATTTGGGGAACACTGTCAGGCACAGGGTGGGATTGTGGGGGTGGCTGTGCAGAGCCAGGGGTTGCACTGGATGATCCCTGTGGTCCCTTCCAGCTGAGGGCATTCTGTGGTTCCACATTTAACCTCACCCCACACGTGCTCATCCCAGCAGCTCTTTGCAACAACCAAGCTGTGTTCCAACCCAAAATAGTTAAACCACTTTTTTTTTTTATAATTATCGAGCTAAGAAACAGAAATAGCAGACAAAAGAAGCTTTTCATCCAACCAGAGGATCCTGCCTTCCAAATGAGAACCAGTCCATCAAGTGAATTCAGCAAAGTGCCTCCTCTGAGACCTGTTCCTTAGCGAGGCTTTCATTTGCCTAAAAAGGCTGTCAGGGTTTTGTCAAAGTTGCTAAGAACAGTCACCTGTCAGGAGGGATCTGAGCCTCAGGCACAGGCGGATCCTTCCTGGGAAGAGCCTTAACATATCCTTAGTCCATTGTTCCCAGGAAGCCGCACACAATTATCGCTGCAGCTGCTATTGTCTCCTCCTTAGGCACAGGGCTCTGTGTCACCAGCAAGCAGCTGAGCCAGCCTGCAAAGTCCTTGGCCATCTCAGTTTGTTAAATCCAGGTTTCTCTAAAACAAAGAAAATCTAACCTGATTGGTCCAGGACCCAAATGTCAAAAAACCCAAGCAAACCACCCCAAAAACCCCCGCAGAGAGCTGCTGGCATCACCCAGTCATGAGATCAGGTGACAAATCACTAAAAACAGCAACAAACACCTGAATGCTCTTTCAGCCCAGGACAGCAAGGCCAGACAGTTCCTTCTCCCCACCACTTCCATCAGAAATACTGGAGAATGCAGATCCCAAACAAGTACTGTGACATCCTTCAGAAAGAGAAGCCTGGGTTTTCAGCTGGGGTTTTCTCAGGAGCCTGGGTCCCCTGGTGCCTCACCTCAGTGATGTAGCCCGTGGAATTCACAAATCTCTCGAAGTCCAGGTTGCTGACCTCGTACTGGTCCATGTAGAAGCTGTCAATGTGCACTCTCCTGGCAGGCCCCTCTCCATCCTGCTGGATCTCAGGCTCGTGGGTGCCCATGGTGAACACCCCTCCCGGAATCAGCACCATCTGCACAGCAAACACCACCCAGAAGGTTGGGAGAGCGAAGGACTGAGAAGCCCCACGCTGGTTTTACTCCTCCTGCACCTCATCCTTGCAGGTGTTTTTGAAAGAGCATTTTGGCCAGCCCATTTGGGGAAACAGGAAACAGAACTGAAATTGGGAACTGCAATTTCAACAATTTGAAATTGAAAATCCCCTTTTGCAGGTTTTTACATGAAGTCTGGGTGATGCTGGTGCTCTCATGAGGAGAAATGTTCTGTTTCCTGTGTTACACTTTGCTGGTATTTCTGCAGTTACACCACTGCCAGGGTAGCAAAGGAGCAGTAAACGAGCTCACAGCACTCCCCAGCACCTCTCCTGCTTCTTCAGGGCAGCTGGAGTGAGTATTTGGCACCACCTTACTCATCCCACTTCAGTGTTTCTTCTCCACTGTAGCTCTCCTGCTTGGGTCTCTCAAAATTCACACAGACTGCAGCTGCCCCACGAAAAATGCTACAAACATCTTCTCCTTTGGCCTACCCACATCTGAAGCTGGCTGTGTCCCCAAAACTTTCACCACTGAGAAGAATCTGAGCTCTTACAGATACTCTGAAACTGACTCCATCAAAAGGCTTCAGGATAAACCTGCTTACATTTTTTAGGACTTAGGAAATGACAATATAGTGCAAAGTTGCTCTACTTCCTCCCTTCCAATCTCTCTTCAACCCTCGGTAGCTGACACAACTCCCTGAAGGGATTCCCAGCCGGGCTCTGAGCTCACTGGGCTAAAACCACGTGCAAAGTAAACTCTAGCTAGCTCCCCAGTTCCAAAACCATTCTGGAAATAAATAAAGCTGTTTGTGGGTGATACACAGGCCAATTTTTCTCTGCTAGTAAAGATGTTTTCTAGCTAAGCATCATCAAGTTATGTTGTGAGCATAACTTAATCCAGCAGTAATTAACTTTCATTACCTACTGCTGGAGCTGCCAGCTGCATAAAAAGGAATTTTTTCATCCTCCAGACCCAGAGTGAACTGCTCAGGTTTGTCACACAAAGAACCCATCAGTGACATGGATCCCGAGCACAGGGGGATTATTCACCCCACACTCTTTAAACATTGCCCGGTTTGCAGAGGGCAGCCTGCAGTACCAGAGTTCACCTTCCACCCAGCGAGCTCCCGCTGTCGGACACAGCTTTTTCCAAGCTGATGCAGCTTCCCAGCATTTCAGCCGAGCCAGCTGGAGAGGAAGCCGCTCGTGTTTTCCTGTTCTCTCCGCGAGGCAAGAGCGAGATGGGGCCAGAAGCAGCACCCGCGCCCCAGCCCAGTTCTGGGTTCGGCCCACCCGCCTGTGATTTCATTTAAGCTCTCCCCCAGCACTTCTCGGGCTGTTCCGTTATCCCGGAGGAGGCTCTGCCCCGCCGGGGTCCCCCCTCGGCCCGGCCCGGCCCGGTCCGGTCCCGCCGCTCACCGGCCCCAGCCCGGCGATACCCCCGCTGCTCGCCGCCGCCGCCGAGTAGCGCCGTGCCGCCGCCTCCCGCCCGTCCCCGGGGGCCCGGCCGGCGCTGCAGCCGCAGTCCCCGGTGCCGGGGGTCCCGGTGGCCGCCACCATTCCCATCCCCAGCAGCAGCGGGAAGAGGCAGCAGCACAGCCGGGTGGGCGCGGCCATATTGGCAGCGGGGCCACGTGCTGGGCGCGGTCATGTGACCGGGCGCGTCTTAAAGGGGCCGCGCCGTGCCCCGAGGGGCGGAACCGGGGCTGTCTCCTCATCTGCCCCCGTGTCCCCTCCATCCCCTCATGTCCCCCTGTGTCCCCCCTGTCCCCTCATGTCCCCTCCATCCCCCCGTGTCCCCCCTGTCCCCCCATCCACACCGGTAGCTGCAGAGCCTGTGTGGATAATGAGAGACTGCTGAGGGCCTCTTCACTCCGGAGAACGCTGAGGGGAGCCCAGCAATGCACAGAAATACCTCAAACAGCCCCGGGAATCTCAGCCGTCCATAGAAATACCTGAAATACCCGCACAGATCTCTCCTGAGGGGAGCCAGGAGTGTGCTTCCAGCCCCTTCCCAGGAAGGGTGCCTTGGCATTCCCCCTCTCCCTCAGGGAACTCGCAGTCCTGTGTTCCTCGTTTTCCCACAGTTCACTGGAGTTGTTGGAGATTCTGTAAAATCTTTACTTTCTTGTGGGAGCTGCTGTTCAGAACTGCCAACAGAATGGATCTTCTGCATCATCCCCTACACCGAAATAACTGTTTACTCATCCTGTGGGATATTAATTCGAAATAGTCAATGTAATATTTGCTTATATTTGCAGCAAAGAGAAGCATGGCCAGAGTGAAGGAGGGGTTTTATTGTTTGCAGTTTGAAAGGAACCGCACTCGGATGTGTTTGCTCTGTCAAGTTTTACTGTGTGTAAAATGGCAGTGCTGGGAGGCCTCGCAGGGATGAATTCCAATTATCCATCATTAGTCCCTTCTGCCCTATGACGTGCTCCAGAAAAGCATCAGAGTGCAGGAAAACGAATGTAAACTTAATTATACAACTTGCTACTTTGGGTCACAATATGGAAATATTCCTTTTGCGTTGGCGCGGTGATCTTTGCCCTTTGTCAAGGAAAGAATGTCTATGAAAATCAGAGTTAAATCCATCTTATTTTCTGCTAAATTTTTCTCAACAGAATTCACTGAAGCGAGAGCAAAACATAGGCATCCAAATTCTACAGCCTTCTAGAACTGAAAGCAGTCTGCCAGGATAAGCTCCCTTTGCTAAAGCCCTGGGATTCTGGCTGTGTGGTGCTGGAATTCAGGAAAAGCAGCTGATTTCCAATGAGCTGGGACAGCTCTCTGGTGTATCCTGCCCACTCATTCTCATGGCTCGTTTTCCTGGAATTCTTGTGAGCATCGTTTGTGTAGCTCCATCAGGAGGGTTCATATTCCTTCCTCTCCTTGGAGAACAGATTAAATAATTACACTTCGCTTCTGGATGGAGCAACATCCAACTCCCAGTCTGAGGTCCTGAGGACTTTGGAGAACTTCTGCTGGTGTGGATTATTTTGTGCTCAGCCATGCAGGCTTGAGTTTTTCTCCTTCCTCACCCTGAGTCCCCAGGCTTCTGATCTTGCTGTTATTAAAATGGGATGGGAATGAGAGATTTTCCAGCACTTCACTGAGAGGTTGAGCTGGTCTAGCATTTATCAGGAGTGCTTTTCATCCCTGAGTGCTGGCATGGGTCTCCCTAAGGACAGGGAACTTCTGGGATCATCTTCCCCATTGGGAAGGCCAGCCATGAGCAAGAGGAGACAGATTGATCTTCAGAGTCCTGGAATATCTTCTGCTCTCATTTTTCTTCCAGGGCTGTTGAGCTGCAGCTGAGCCAACAGCAGAGACAAACCCTGTGCAAAGCCACCCCACAGGCTGGAGGTGCAATGTTTCCAAAACAGCCCAGGGAAGGCAATGGTTAGGTGCAAACTTGTCAGCGTAAAACAAGACAATAGAAATAAAAAGCAAATAAAAGACTTCAAAGTTCATTTTAACATCTTTTATCAATGCTGAATTTCCATAATTGCTGACAATAAAGTAGGAGTGGAGCAGAATAAGGTTCGAAAAGGAGAAAATGAACAAAGTACTCCAATAACAAAAAAATACAAATCCCTCACAAGTTGTTTTCCTGTGACTGAAACCACATGTGAAATTGGGCCAAACATTCACAGTACAGCTCCCAGGGCTGAAGTGATACCTACCAAGCAGTGTTTTTTCACTGTTTCCTCTCTGAATTCTTGAGTTCATTCCCTCAGCCCTCTGGGGGTGTGTGGGCTCCAAGCCCAGCTCTCATTTGCTACTGAGTGAACAGGACTCTGTTCCCATCTCAGGGCTGCCTCCTGTAGTTCCCATTGTCAGCAAAAATTCCTTTAAGGGAATAGCTCTGGTCCTTCCCAAGGTGACTTTTTCCACTCCCACCCTGCCCTACAATTTTATCTCTTTTCAATGCTGTAAGATTATAGGAACTCACTGTGCCTGCTGCAGCATCCCAGAGCAAGTTCCTAAAGACAAATGGAAATGTTTTCCTTCTCTGGAAACTTTCATGATTATCTTGTCTTTGCCAGCACCCCTTTAACAAGTTATTCACAGAGCTTGGCTCAGTATTTTTGGCTGAAGGCCCAAAGGTTGGTGAGGGGCCATCAGTGCATGGAATGACAGGACAAGGGGGACAGATTCCAGCTGACAGAGAAGAGGTTTAGATTGGACATTAGGAAGAAATTGTTCCCTGTGAGGGTGGGGAGGCCCTGGCACAGGGAGCCCAGAGAGAGCAGCTGTGGCTGCCCCATTCCTGGAAGTGTCCAAGACCAGTCTGGATGGGGCTGGGAGCAACTCAAACCATTCTGGCCTTCTGTGAGCTCCTCGGCCTTTGAAGAACTGACCAAGACCCAGAATCAAACGAAGCCCATAAGCAAAAATTTGGTATTTGGGAGAGGAATGTCTCCAGAGGGGCAGACTCCATTCCCTCCCTGGGCAGCCTGTTCCATGTCTTCCCCCAGTGCTGCTGCTGGGATTTATCCCTCAGTGCTGGAGCTATTTCAAGGCAGAGCTGCTCAAGGTGCTCAGCAGGCAAAGCTCTGCCCCTGGCTCTGGTGACAGCCCTTCTGTCACTGCCTCAGAGCCTCTGCAGCCACTCACAGCCTCTGCCTGCTGAACCCAGCCAGAGATTAGATTTGATTACACAAGAATTCATTAGGATTATCTAATGATATTAGGCACCACTACTCTGCCAAATTCCTGATGAGTAATGGCTTGTAGTATTGCAGCCATGTAGGAAACCCATAAAACTCTGTTCTCTGACCTTCGCTTCAGTTCCTGAGTCACGAGCTTCAGTTTCTGCATATCCTTGCTCCAGAGCCACAACTACAACTCCTCTGGAGGTATTTTTAATGGAGAGCCAGTGCAGGGGGATGTTACATTGATTTTAAACTGGCTAATCTGGGCTTGTTCCCATTCATCAGCGTTATGCTGCTGCTGTAGAGATGGAAACAAGCCAGGAGCCGGGCACCATTCCTACCTGTCCCAAGAAGCAGGTGGGTGTGGGTGAGAGGGAGCAGAGGGAAATGTTTCCTTCACCTAAATCCCAGTTAAAGTGATACAGTTCTTCAGGCAAACATTGCACCCACCCCTGCGCGGCTCTGGGTGCTGCCAGGCAGCCACGGAGAGCAGGAAAATTAGGGTGTAACTGTGGGAAATAACCTTGGCTAATATTTAAGGACAAATAATTGCATAATAAAATAAATTAGTATTACTATTTTTTATTCGCTGCTGGTCATTCTGGCTGAAGTTGTGATGTCTCTTTGTTGATATCCCCGTGCCGTGATTTTAGTGCAGAGGAACCCCAGTGGCACTCGCTGTTTCCAGAGTTTGGAGCAGCAGAACAGCCGAGATCTGCTCAGGCAAGGGCTCGCACGAGTCACGCCACAGGTGACAGCACCTGAGCAGGCAGGTGCCCACCTCAGCGTCACCTCCCCGCTATTCTGCGCTCCCCAAATCGCGCTGACACCTGCTTTACTCAGTGTTTATTCAGTGTTTACTCTCCCTGGCTGGTTTCCCCGCACGCTCGCCCCTCGCCCGCTCCAGGGCTCTGTGCGAAGCCCCCCGGAGCAAAACACATCCGCGCCGCAGCCACAGGGGGTTCATCTCCATCAGTGACCGCACGGACCGAGGGGTCCGTCCCCATCACTGACCGCACGGACCGAGGGGTCCGTCCCCATCACTGACCGCACGCCCCCCGGCCGGAGCGCGGCGCGGGGCACGCTGGGAGCTGTAGTCCTGCGGGACGCGCCCCCGCGGCGGCGCGGCGGCGGCAGGACTCGGTTACCCAGCGTGCCTCGCGGGTTATTTAAGGCACGGCGGCGGGCGAGGAGCGCAGTGACCATGTGGACGCGCAGTTGAGGCGGCGGCGGGCGCAGCCTCCGGGAGCGGGACCGGGAGCGCCGCCGGAATGGGGCTGCCGAGCCGTCCGTAGCCCGCCCCGCCGCCTCCGCAGCCAGGTACGGCCGGGAGAGAGGGGGCACGGCTGGACAGGGAGGGAGGCGGTGAGTGGCCGCCGGAGCAGCCCCGTCCCGCAGCCCGAGGGATGCAGCTTGGTACTGGGCGGGGATGCCCGGGGATGCAGCCCGTTGCTAGGCGGGGATACCCGGGAATGCAGCCCGCTGCTGTGCAGGGCTGCATTCCCGTGCTCGGCGGGGATGCCCGGCCGCCGCAGCCCTGGCAGGACCGGGCAGAGTCCCCTCCGCCCTCCCGGCGGGTCCCGCAGCGCTGCCGGACCGGGGTCCCGTCCCCGGGACCACCGCGGGCTCGGCACTGGAGCTGCGCGTCCGCTCCAACTTTCCCCGTGTTCTTGCCCCCGTGCTCGGGGCTCGGCTGCGAGGGATGTTTGGCGTTATGTAAACACTCGTGAGCGCCGATGGGGACTTGGCTATGGGCGCTCTTCCTCTTAAATGGTCAAAAAGCGGGCAGCTGTGGGTGGATGTTTCGGAGGGTCCCGGTGACTGGCCTGACAGGCCAAATATTTGGCTGTTTCCTGGACTACAATAACTGGACTTCGGCGGGGGAAGGGGTGGGGGCACATGTGCATTCCCCATGCACGTACGTGGGATGTGCCATAATCCCGAGCGGTTTCACGGCTCCTGCGGGTTGTTTGGGGCCGGCGCTGCCCCGCCATCCTCCGGCTCTGCACGGGCTCCCTGTGCCTGTTCCCTGCGGGGTCCCAGGGCTTTTCCCCGGAGGGAAAATGCTCCATGCACCGGGACCAGCTGGGGCTGGCTCAGCCTTTCCCCTCCCTGCCCCAGGTGGGTTCGCTCTGGCTCGCAGGAATTTGTCTAAAAAGGGTCCAACAGGTGAAAGGTTTGAGTTGAATTTATTGCCGTGCAGCGAGCGGTTCTGTGCCTGCTGAGCCACAGATGGATTGGGCTGCGGTCCTGCTGCTCACAAATCAGGAAGGGAGAACGTGGTTAATACAATCCAGATCTTTGCCTGATGAAGATTTAGTGACTGCAAGTTGTGCGGGGAGTAGCGTGTGTGGGAGCTGGTGGTTTTATTTATTAGCGAGGGTCGACACTTGTGCACGTGTTTTATTTCTTAGTTATTATTTGCCTTTGAGGTTCTTGGGCTCAGAAATTTGCCTGCTATCCCAGGACTTGCAGACCTGTTGAGCCAGAGGCCCATGGTGGAGCTGTTTTCCTTGCAGGGCTCAGCTGTGTGAGTGCGGGATGCCATGTGAGGCCAACATCCCTTCCTTTTCCTCCGTGGTTCTTCTGTGGCCAAGTTAATGGGCTACCAGGCACTGGATTTCTCATTGGTTTCTTTTCTGTACTTTAATTTATGCCAATTTCCTCACACAGCAAATATTCCATGGTCTAAATGCCTGGTGGTTTTGCTGGTGTAAGTGCCTGAAGTAATAACAGCGTTGCAGGGTGTTACGGCTGGAGCAGAGCTTTGGCTGCTCAATGAGAGGAGAAAGCTTGGTGGCATTGGTAAGTCCAAAAATTCAGCGTTAACTGAGGGTTAACAGGACACCTGGTGAAACAAAAGTGGAAATAGACCACTGTGGGACAAAGCTGTAGTGCTCAGTGTGCCTAAACCAAAATAAGGAGTCGCTGTGAAAATAAAAACACAGTTCTAGTGTGTTTCAAAACAATCTGATGCTGAGCTGATTATTTCTAATGTTTTCTTTAAGCCGCCTCTTGTTTGTCAGTAGTAGGGGTTTTTCTTCTTAAAATACCTTATTTCCCCAAGATTAAAGTGTTTGCTTAGATGAAGGGCTTTTCCCCCCCATCTGCTTGTTTCGCAGTGTTGATTAAGCCTTGAAAATTGTTTCCTCTTACAAGGTTAAACTGGGAAGTAAACAAACAAGAGTAACTTTGGCTTTGCAATCGTGGGGTGGAGCTTAGCTCGGGGAAATGGTTTTTATGAGATGTGCTAATCCTGAGCACCATCGTTGGAGGGTGGAGGAGCCCTTAGTGAGGAGCACAGGAAGGGGACATTTGGTGTTTTGCTTTGCTGGTGGCTGCTGGAGCTGCAGGTTTGGGTGAACGGAGCTGTCCTGGGACTGATGAACAGAGTGGAGGGGATGGAAGGGGCTGTTGTGATCTCTGGTTAAAAATGAGAAATGTGATTTTGGGAGGAATTCGTCACTGGAAGGGGCTGGCAGGTTGTGGAATCCCCATCCCTGGAGGTATCCAAGGAACACTCAGTGCTCTGGGCTAGGGGACAAGGTGAGGATTTGGACTCGATGATGCTGGAAGTCTTTTCCACCCTCAGTGGTTCTGTAACATGATTTTATCCACATCACCATCAATCCTCTCATGTTCCCTCAACAAACTTGTTTTGGCATGGTGTAGTCCAGAAAATGCACAAATGGAGTTAAAGTGAAGAAATAATCTCAAGTCCTGGCAGCTCACGAGTGAGGCCATTGCAGCTGAGAGTGAGAGCTGCAAACCACAATGTCATGCTGTTGTGTGGTGTGAGGTCTGGGTCTGGTTTTGTAATAACTCCTCTGGTAAAAACAGCACTGAATGTCCCTGACAGCGGGGCAAGCACAAGAACAGGGCCACCTGCAGGTTTGGGGTGAATTTTGGGGATCCAGCTCCTCCAGTATTGTGTGTGTGCCAAAGAAAAGGGAACAGTCCCAGGGGCTGGTCAAACTGGGGTGGTCTAGAGGTCTCTTCTGGAAGCAGAAGCTCCTTTTGGCTGCTTCTCATCAGATGAGCTGGTCTCTCCTGGTAAATTGCTGAAATAGACAGCATTGAGGTGGAACTTCTTGTTCAGTGCTGTCAGGCAGGATTAAAGCAGATCCCAGATATCCTGAGCCCTTGTCTGGGACCCGTCCTTGAATTGGAGCCATCAGAAGAGCAGGTGTTGCTTGTTCTGGTGAGCTCTTGGAGCAGGTGGAGCTGCTCTTGGCCACCTGGGCTCGTTTGTGTCCGGTGGGCAAGAGACCAGAGCCACCTGAGCTGTCCCAGCACTGGTGCAGTCCCTGTATTGGGCACTGCTGGGGCATCTCCTGTCTCGGGGGAAGCTCTGGGACCCTCAGTGCAAGAAAAGCATTGAGGAGCTGCAGAGTGTCCCGAGATGGGAATGGAGCTGGGGAAGGGTCAGGAGCACCATGAGCAGCTGGGGGGGCTCAGCCTGGGGAAAAGAGGCTCAGGGGGAATTTCTGGCTCTGCACAAGTCCCTGACAGGAGGGACAGCTGGGGATCAGGCTCTGCTCCCAGAGAACAGGGACAGGAGGAGAGGGAACAGCCTCAGGCTGGGCCAGGGGATGCTCAGGTTCAGTATTAGGAAAAATAACTTGACAAAGTAGCCAAGCATTGAAATGGGCTGCCCAGGTAGGGTTCCCATCCCTGGAGGTGTTCAAAGATTGAGCAGATGTGGCTCTTCCTGACAGGGCTGAGTGGGCACAGTGCTATCAGTTTAATTCCATACCTGGGGGGGCTTTTCCAACTTCCATGATCCCGTGATTCTGGCTGCTTTGTTGACTATGGCACAGCAAACTCCTTTGGACTATCTGATGTGTCAACTTGCAGAGTGTACTGGGAGTCTTTGAGACATTATTACCCCATAAATACAAGATAGTTGTAGTTGTAGGATTGTCTTAAAGCCAGGAGGAATCTGAGGCTCCCGTGGGAGGTGGGATGAGGGTAGTGGCTCTGTAGTAGCTGGTAGACGAGCTGCTGGCTCTCCCGTGGGTGAGTGTGAGGGAAGGCGGCCTCACCAAAGCAGCTTATGGAGACCAAGGGGTTTAGAGGCAGAAAACCATGTGCTGCTAGAAAGTTATGTAAATGTAACGTCTCTGTCACAATGAGACTGTGGTGGAAATCCTGATTCCTAAAAATCTGCATTACTCTATGTCCCAAATCGGTTTCTTCTGCTACAATGGCAGCAGAAACTGAAGCAGCTGTTTTTGTGTTGTTGGTGTGTGATGATGCACAAGGGGAGCCAAAAGCTGCCCGGTTTGATCCAGTGGCCTGTGCTGGGTGGGGCCAGGTGCTGTTTTACAGACTGGAAGAGCAGTGGAGAGTGTCCCTGTGCTGCAGGGCCGGATGCTGGCTGTGTCCATGGCTGTTCCAAGAGATTCCTGTGCTCTTCCGCCGAGCCTCTCCTGGAGGCTGCTGCGGGAGGCAGGATGCCAAAACTGCACAAGCTTTGATCTGGCTCGATATTCCTGTCTAATTTCTGCTCCCCATGGACACTACAAAAGGACTACAGCAATTATTGCCTGGTTCTCTGTCTCAGCACTGGGAGGCAGTGGCTGGGGATGGAGGCAGATCCCTCTTTCCAGGGTGCTGCAAGTACTTGTTAGGTTGGCAGAGGCATCCACAGGCTCCTTGTGTGGCTCTTGCTTGGGCTGTACCTGTTGAGAAAGTTCATTTCCAGGTCTTCAGGGCAGCTGTGGTTTATGGGATCAAATTTGCTCAGAGAAACCGTGGCTGATCCGTCCCTGGAAGTGTCCAAAGCCGGGCTGGAGAGGGTTTGGAGCAACCTGGGGTAGTGGAAAGTGTCCCTGCCCATGGCAGGGTGGCAATGAGAGGATCTTCAAGGTTCCTTCCAACCCAAACTGTTCTGGAATTCCATTCTGTGAAAAAGATGAAATGGAAACTAGAGGAACTGTAATTCCAGTGAGGAAAGCTGCAACACTCAGCTGTGGGTTCTGAACTCAGAGGAGTTTCATTTTCATGCTTGTGGTTTTGGTTAAGCTTCCCAAAACTTGGATCAGAACTTCTTAGCAGCGTTCTATGGAGAATAAAATGTCAGTTGATATCTGAGCAAGTTAACCCACTGGAGCGAAAAATGGGTTGGAAATGTGCATGGAAGTCTGTGTTATTTGGAGATTTGTGGCTTGTGGCAATGTAATTGCATCTTCATGTGCCAGAAAGCCAACATGAAGAGTGCTGCAGGAAGCTGTGTGGTCATATCTCACTGATAATCTTCTCTGGAGGTGTCCAAGGCCAGGCTGGACAGGGTTTGGAGCACCCTGGGATAGTGGAAAGGAGTGGAAGATGATCTTTCAGGTCCCTTTGAAGCCAAACCAGTCTGTGACTGATCATTTGGCTGCAGAGGTGATCAAAGGAGGGGGAATAGCTCTGAGAAATGGAAATGCCAGATGTTTCTGGGTTAGGATGTGAGGTAATGCCTCTGCTTTGGGAGGAACGTGATGCTGAGCTCTAAGGGACAAGGCTTGGTTGGTTGAACTCAGTGTCACGATGGACACAGGCAGCTCATCCTCTCCTCATCCAGTGCATGATGGCTGTGGTCACAAGGTGATAATCTCTGAGCATGCACATAGAAGAAATTTCTGATCATAGTAGGCCAAAAAATGGCTGTTGCCCAAAGGCTGTACTTTGTTTTTTATTTTATGTAATTGTTTAGTAGCAATTTTTGCATGGAACTTCTGTAAACATTTCTTTTGTGCCTTGGCCCATCCTTTCCACTTCTTCAGAAATTCAGAAATCTGCCAAGAAGTTGTGAAGAAAAAAAGCTTTGTTTGCAGTCCAGCTCTGTCCCATCTGTGTCCCACTCCAAGAAGAAACACATGGCCACAGATGCAGACGCTGACCTCGGCTGGCTGATGGTGCTTGATCTGAAGGGTTAATTGAAAACTTCTGATTAAAATAACTCTGCAATCCTTGGCTGCTCCTCTGTGAAGTGTTCAGTAGATTCAGATGCTAATGCTCGTGGGTGGCTCAGTATTTTGAACCTTAGCCTTCTAGAAAATTACAGTTGGGAGGCCAACAGGTACAAGTCAGCCTGGGAAGCGGAGCCTTCATCTGTAAAGCAGCCCGGCCCACCAGGGCTTTGGAGCTCAAAGTAGGTCCCCTGGCCACCAGTGGCTCTCCACACGTGCCCATCATGTGCTGGCAGTGGCTCCTCCTCTTGGGCTGGTTGTCCCTGGCGCTGAGGTTTTATCCAGAGAGCCGGAGCCAGCGGAGGTGTCCGGGAGGGTCCTGCCTCGGGGACAGCAGCAGCGCTCGGAGCCCGCAGGAGCGGGAGGGACACAAGCGTTGGCCTCGCTGCCAGAGGGGAGCCGAGCGTGCCGGGGGCCACCGTGGCCAGTGCAGCCCTGGAGACCGACAGCGGCCCCAGCATGGAGGAGAGGGAGCCCCCGCCGAGGTGAGGGCACGGGCAGGGAAGGTGCTGGGCACTGGGCACTGGCAGCAGCTGCAGGGGATGGAGGCGAGGGAGCCGCTGCAGAGTTCGAGGAGCACGCAGGGCTGATGTGGGGAGCGGGGTGAGGGAACCAGCCCCGCTGTGCTGAGCCCTCAGCAGGTACCTGGCCATGCAAAGTGACACTGGGGACTCTTGTGTGCCATCTTTGTTCCTTGGCCGAACTCCAGTTGGGTGTAATAAACCAGGCTTGCTCTCTTTCCCTGTGACATTGGTTATCCTGGTCCTTTTGGCGTGTTCCAGCTCTCTCCTGATGGAAATACGCTGGAAAACGTTGTGTGCTCACAGGGGCCTCGTCCAGAGGCTGATGTCCATCCAGGCTGCCTCCTCCCAGCAGGGCTGGAGCCAGCAGGGCTGGACTTCAGGAACTATCAGCTTCAGTAAGTGCTCCTTACTTTTCATGGGATTAAGAAGATGCTGTCAGGTTGTACTTGCTTTGGAACAAAAAAATGCTATTTTTCCCCTGACAGTGTGTCTCTAATAGATTTTCTTTTTCCAGCTGTCTGCAGATGCCTGTCAATAGGACCTGGCAGTCGTGTTTCTTACCTCAGTGGCTCCTGTGTGAGGGATTGCTGTCAGAGTGTAACTTCCATGCTTTTGACCTGAATTCTCTCTAACTAGCTTGTCTGGTTGCACTAGGCAAATAATTACAAAAAAAAAAAAAGGGAAGCAGGTGCCCTTTCTAAGGAGAAAAGGACACTGTGAACGTTTGCTTTCCTGTACTGAGGTTTTATTGAGGTTAAAGTTACTGAAATGAGCGGCTTTATCTGTTTCCTTAAACTGCTGCTGCACCTATGAAATAGTAACTTCTGAATAACTTTGTCACTGATATGATAAAAAAAATCTATTTATCTGTGGAGTGGCAAATAGTATGAATAGAACGTAATTAACTTGGCCATCATCTTGCTGTGTGAATTTACACTCCTCTTCCTACTTATTTTTAGAGGAAGGGGAAGCGTGTGCTTGATTGGATGTGCAGTGAGAGCGATCTCTCTCCTGGGAGCGGAGGGGAGCGTGGGCTGGTGGATGGGGATTCGGGAGACCTGGATTCAGATCTGGGCTCCGAGGCTGACCTGCTGCATGTCCTTGAGAAAGTCACAGCTCTGTGCTGCTCCCTCCTTCCCCTCTTCCCCAGCCTCCATCTTGCCTGCTCAGCCTGGAAATTGGGGAAAAAATCTGCGTTTTAAGCGTCGGGCGGAAAAATCCTTGGGCTGAGAAAGTGCATTTCTCCTTAATCTCACAGCACATCAGCCGCCCATGTGTGGCAGAGAGCAGCCTCCTGGACATGAAAGGTTGCAGCTGAAGGGGAAAACAAGATCCTGTGGTAGATAAATGTACTGCACTGATGGGTTTTCTTTTAACGTGCAGTCTCTGAAATGGAACTCCGTGAAACAGCGGTGCTGAGCTGGGTCCCACTGCAGGTGTGTGAGGATCCTGGTGTCCAGGACGTGGCCTGCTTCACATCCCAAAATCCCTTTATTTGCTTTCCCTGGCAGCTAAAAGAGCTGCTTTTAGATTTGCTAAGTCAGAAGCTTTGCAGATGACAGAGCTCTGTCCTCAGCCCCAGCACAGTGATTATTCACTGGGTGAGCTTTTAAATAAAGCACTTCCTCCCTTCTTTGGCTGTTTTCATGGGATTCTTGGGAATCTTTCTTAGCGTCCTCAGGGAGGAAACCTTCCCTTTTTTTTACTGAAATAAGAATGAGAAACATCAGTTTTGGGTTCAAATTTTCAAGTTAGCTGCACCTGGGAAAATACAGAATTCTCTGTGGGTGTTACCCAAAAAACCACATGAAATCTTGATTAGCCTGTAGGGCCAAATTTTCAGCCTAGTAATCTTGTGAAATTTGGATTTACTGGATTATCTAAGGACTGGATTTTCAGTGTAATGCAGGGTTTGGTTGCATTTAAAGAATTTTAACTTCCTTGGCCTAGTTTACCAACATTAATGACTCGATTCCATTTAATTCAAGCACAGACTTACCTGGTCTTGGGGGTTCTCAGATCTGCTAATTTCCAGATGATTGTGCTTATGCCATTAAGCAGTTCTCTGTGTTTGCTTCTTTGTTGTCTCTCTACCCTTAAACTCTGGTCTTGTTTCTGTCAAAAACTGAAACAGAATTAAACTTCCACTCTGGAATTTCCTGTCGGCTGTAATGAAGTCGAAACACTTAAGTACAGTTTGAGATTCTATTCTTAAACAACCGAGATAGTGAAAAAGACTTTGATAAAGTGCTGCTCCAGTTTTGCTACCAGTCCATATAAAATTGCCAGTGTTTATTGAATTGTTTAGTGAAAATCTGCCAGTAGAGACCTGAGTGCATCCTGGGACTGTGAGGCACAGCAAGGAGATTTTTTTTTTCTCTAAACAAACATAATTTGAAGCATCTTAGAGTAATTTATGTCCCAGTTGCTGGGAATCAAACAGTCTGCAATAAGGCACATTTGGCCTTGTTTATTTTACAAACAGGATTTGCAGTCGTGGGGTACAGAATTAAAATCCTACACAAAGCAGACGTGTGAGACGTGAAATCAGGGAAGTAGCTTCGGATTCTTCGGAAAAGGCTTTTCACACATGCTGGAGACGAGGAATGACAGTGCAGGGATGTTGTCACAAGCAGGGACTTCAAACGGGGCCTTGACTCTGCTCTCCAAGGAAAGCAAACTCCCAGTGCTGCTCTTGAAACCTGTTTTTTCTGACTTAGCATCGGCAGCGAGATGAGTGATGGGAGAAATTAGCGTGAAATGTTTACAAAGCGGTTGTGTTTCCCGTTCTGAGGGTTTCAAAAGGCAGCTGTCTCGTTGAGGTGTTTGATACTGAGCAGTCAGTTTGATTTCGCTGTGTTTTCACTGTTAATCCTGCTTTAACTGCCGGTGTGAAATGTGTTTTCATGAGAAAAAGGATTGAGTTTCAGGGGCTATATTCAGCTTATCCTGGCTTGTTCAAGGCCATTAGGATGAGCATATGCTCTGCTTGTGCCCTAAAATACAGCAGAGTCCTGAGAGCTGCTCTGGGTCCACAGAGCTGCTCCTTGGGTTTGGGGACAATCCATGGTCAAGGACCACAAACCCTTCCTTTGTGCTTCAGAACTCGTTCTGTTCACTCCCTTATACTGCAGGAGAAGCAGCTGGTCCTGAGGATACACACAAAACCATCTGTAGTAAGAAATAGAAGTGAACCCCGGAGCTGTGTCGCTTTCTGTTCACTCAGAAGGTCAAATTCTGAGTGTGGTGGTGCAGATTGTGCTGGCCAGAGCAGGAGGGGAAAGTCCTGAAGCTCCTGGGCTGAGCAGGAGGTTTTCCTGGGTTTAGTTCCCTGCCTGAATTTAGCTAATGCACGTTCAGATCCAGCCCCACTGAGCAGAAAAACCTGTACGTCGGTGTCTTGAAATTCACATAAAATTCAGCAAATTTCTATGTTTGTTTATTTATTTTAGTCAGTTTCTTAAGCAGAAACTTGATTTTGTTTTCCTGTGCAGATAAACTGTATTTAAACCATACTGAGACTAACTTTGGTATAGACATGAGGAAACAGTCACCAACATAATTACAAAAATTCAGGCTTTCAGGGCTTAAAAATACTGTAGAATGTGTTCATATCTCAGGAATTTTTTTGATGTCTATGGGCAGATATAGTTAACTTCTCAATGTACAGTCCACTTTTAGTTCACATTGCTTTTGTAGCCTGGCAAGTCCTTCTGTCTGTTAAAATTAGAACCTTCAGCTTAGTGGGAAAAGAACATTATTTTTAAAGCTTGGGTTGCTGCTGTCGACGTTGCTGCCACCTGAGTTAAGCTGCTTGAAGAAACCTGGCTTCATTTTTGCCAGAGAATGCCATGCTTATCAGTGCTTCATCTTTGATTTTTTTTAAAGGGAGTTTACCTGGAGGGAATCTTGTTTTCCTGCAGTGTTTAAGGGGAAGAGGAGGCCGATGCTCCCTGGCTGACTCTGCTGTGTTTGAGCTGAACAGGATGAATTTCCTGCAGGGCTCCCCTCTTGCAAGGCTCTGAGAGTGCCATTAAAGCTGGGATTATGCACAGAATAACTGCAAATGTTCTCTTAGGGTGCTCCCCCTCCTCTTGTATAAATCAATTGCTCTTGGCACTGGCATATCTAAAATAAATAAATAGTGGGGTAATGGCTGCATTTGTCGATGGAGCACAATTGCTTTTTGAGCAGCAGGATTGTGCTGTACCCACAAGAGCCAGGTACTGGGGAGGTGAAAATCCTCCTGTCCTGCCCTTCCTGATGGTCCTGGTGCTCTGATGGTCATCCCTGGCGGTGGGAAGTGTCCCCTCCACAGCCAGGGGGACACACATGGATGCTCTGACTGACGTGTCCTGGAGCAAACCTGTTCTGCTCAGTCCCTGCTGTCTCCCTGTGCTGGGAATTGGGGATAAATGTGCCAAGGTTGACAGATTTTTGCTGCCTCCGCTTCTGGCTTGTCTTGCTGAAGAAAATAACCAAAAATGACCCCCATAGAGGTCTGATTTTGGGAGGATTGCTGTGATCAGTATGTTTTAGGAAGAGGTTTTCAAACTAGATACCTGGAAATTTTGCTCTTGAAAACTTTCCAGTTTTACTTTTTCCTTCACATTTCCCAGTTATCAAAGGTAGAAATCCTCCATTTGAGGTGGCTGATCATTTGGTGTTTGATGCCAATAACTGGAGTGATTTTGGTAGTCCCTTGTGAAGAGCCTGTAAAAAGCTTTGAAGCTAAATCAATATAGCAATGATTTTCTTCCTTTGTGTGTGTGTGTGGGGGCCTGTGGGGTCACTGAGTCCTTTCTGCATCTGCCAGTGCAGCGTGTTCCTGAGCCCTGGCCGAGCTGAGCAGCAGTGTTTGGATGGAGGAGTGTCAGGGGGACTGACTTTTTATTAGAGAATAGATGTAGCCAGTGTTCATTTGGACTGTGGGGAAGCCTGAGGATAAATCAGTTATATTTATCAGTATTTATCAGTTTATAGGAGGCTCACCCCAGTGGGAATTGGCTCTCTGCTTGCCTGATGTGCTGGAGATGGCATCACACTGATGGCTGTTAGAAAAGTATTCAAAAATACAAGAGAAAGGGGAGTGAGGACTTAGCTGGTGATTAATCCTTGCCTAAGCCTTGGAAAAACAAGGTTATTGTAGCCAGATGAGGCCTTTGGAAAGCTGAGGTCCAGCAAAGCTGGAATTGTGAGGAGCACAGCTGTCCTGGTTGGGAGCAGGACAGGCTGGGATTCCAGGCTGCAGCCCAAAGCCAGCTCTGCAGTGCGACTTTGGAAACTCATCCCAAAATTCTAAGGATGAGCTGGTGAAGACCCCAGCAGCTCAATTCACTGAGCTGCTGCCACCCTTAATGCCACCCTTGTAATGCAGAACTCTGTGATGGCTGTGGGTAAAGCTGATAAACATTTATTAGTGGAATTTTTAGTAAATTGCAGAAAAGATTTTTTTTTAGGGGCTTGTACTATCATGATATGTCAGAGTTAAAATTTCAGGGTATGTTGGTATCTTTCTTGGTGAAGAAAATGTAAGAAAATTGAGGCTGTATCCTGGAAAGGGATGCAAGAATTTTGTCCATCCCTGAGCCTGGTTTTGGGCAGTGGTGTGAGACTGTTTTTGTCCCCTCAGGAGAAAAATCTCTAATGGAAGTCAATCATTTTGACTGTCACATTCCCTTGGGAACATCTGTGGTGAACATCTGCCTCTTGTGAGGAAAAAGCAATCCCCCTCACAGGGGGAAACCTTAATGCCATTGTGGAAAAGGTTAAATTCAAAGTATCTGTGGTTTTTGTTGGCTTAGACAGCTTTTACTTTGGGCTGTATTAATTCAGGGTTGAGCCTAATTCTGAGGAATGAAAAGTTTTTTAGTCTGAAGTTGGTAATTTAACATCCAAGTCAGGAAATGGGAAAAGCTGTGTTTCCAGTGCTGCTAATTCAGTCACTCTGCACATTTCTGTATGTTTTGTGGCATATATCTTAAATAGGTAGCAGTGTTTTTCTGTCCACTTGTCAAGAAAGAATGGGAACAGAGTGTGTGATGTGCAGTGGCTGAAGGAGCTGGCATTTAACAAGCAACCTGGAGCCAAAGGGTTTGGTTTTGGCTGCAGCCAGATTTAATCCCAGAGATTTGAGACCCCTTTACCTGTAAATCAGCCTGGCCTTTTATCTCGTGGTTTTCCTGGATTTGTTTTTCATTGCACCAGTGACACAGATTTACAGGGATAGAATGTCTATGGTGTGCTTTGATTTAATAATAATGAAAGTTGTTATTGTTATTCCCAGCAGGGCAGGTCCTTTGGGAGTGAGGGGGGAGAGCTGGCTGGAGCTTTTTTGACAGAAAAGTGTAACTTTAGGTTTTTATTGCCCTTTCATAGCTGCAAACAGCAGCTTTCAGATCACCAGGAATTTGTCCTTGTTGAGCTCCAATCTTTCCTAACAACCTTTCCTTTTGGTAAACAAGATAATGTCCAGGGAGAGGGATATTTATCCCTGTACAGTCAGAGCTGTGCTCTGGAATAAGCAGAATTTCCTGCTGCTCACTTCTTCTGCTCTTAGACCACTTAGAACCTCTTTGGGTGTGATGGAGAGAGGGTGGAGGTGGTGTGAGTTCTTTTCCCTCAGCTGTGGGAGCGTGGCCCTGGGCAGTGTTGGCTGGCAGGGCTCACAGCCTGCCAGGAGGAACCTTGGTGCTCCTGCTGTTGGAAACCTCAAGCACAGGAGCTGCTTGGGCCTTTTGAACCTGGTGATGAAAAAGCAGGGCTTGGGAGGATCTCCAGGAGACCAGTAAACGGGCTTGGAAAAGTTGTCTTTGAAAATCTGCACCATTGGGGTTTTTTAATCTGGGCTCATGTTGTCTCTTTGTTGCTGTGACAGATTGAAACTCACTTTTTTTTCTATATTTATTGAAATGACAGGTGGGTCCTGTGTCATTTGGACTTGGGGCTTTAGAGAAAATAAAGTTCTTAATACAGTGGAAGCTGCCAACACTCAGTGTCTGTCTCCTCTGTGTTACATTTAAGCCATCTATTTTAAACCTGGGATTGAAGTATTACTGATTTCACAGGGATTTGGTTTCTGATAAAGCATTTGACTTTGAAAAATCTTAATCTTTCTGTTTTTACATGCAAAAATCTGTTGTCAGGCATGCTGAGTGGGTCTCCACCTAATTCTGGTTTTAGGCCTGCAGGTGTAAGCAGGAGGCTGCTGGTGTGTCAAAATTTTATCAGAAAATATTGCATGAATCGGGTCAATATTTTGAATTTCTCAGGAGCAGCCTTCCAGCACAAAGGAGAGCCTTTAAAGGATGCTTAAACCAGCCTTTAATTCAGGCAGAGAAATGTGATTTAGATACAAATATGCCTTAAACTGAAGCAATCCCCTCGCCCCCTTTCCCCCTGGCAGGTGGGATGGAATATCTTGGTACAGCTGCACTGAAATCCAGCATCCTCTGGGATCAGTGCCTGCCTGTGAAGCAGTCCCACGTGGAATGGCATGCCAGGAGCTGCTTGTTTTTCCCTGGTTTATTTTTCCAAGCAAGCACTCTGGCGTGCTGGCTTCTCTTTGATACCTGAAATTCCACTGGGAGAGCTCGTTGGGTTTTTCAAACAAACCAACAATCAAAGGCAAAGGGTCCTGTTGCTGTAACCTCAGGTAGCTGCACTGAGGAATTCTGCCTGATTAATGTTGTGCTTTATTCTTTATTCTTTCTTCCAGGGGCAATAAGCCAGAGATGACTGACAAGATGTCGAGCTTCCTTCATATTGGAGATATTTGTTCTCTCTATGCAGAGGGCTCAACCAATGGATTTATTAGCACTTTGGGGTAAGAACAGCTGTTCTCTTGTATTCAAAACACTGGCAGAGCTCAGCTAGTTCTCCTGAGCCTGATCCCAGGGAATCCTGGCTAAAGCAAGGGAGCTTTATGGATAGATTTGGCCCTAAATTTAAAAATGGCCTAAAGTGAATATGGCAGGGTAGATTTTGGGAGGCTGGAGAGCGTATCAATGGATGTGGTGCAGTTTTATGTCCTTGGTGGGGAGGAAGAGCCTTGTCAGGTGAAGGGGTGGAGGGGGAATGAATGCAATAATGCAATCCAAAATGATTTTCATGTTGTTGTCTGTCCCGTGTCCATCCGTGTGTCCAGTCCTGTCCCTCCCTGCCCCCTCCCCAGCCAGGGGTGAACAGACCCCAGAGCGCTCTGCTGACTGCACAAAGGATGTAGCATAGGCAATGGAAGTAGTTTAAAAAAATATATCTAACAGAACAATGAACAAAATCCCTGACCCAAGTGGTTTAAATACCAGTAACTCACCACTGCAGCTAGTTTGGTCTTAAAATTGAGGTTTAATTTAAGTTCCTCCTACAAACAAAATTGTTTATCTCCTATGGAAGGAGCTGTTTTGACCCCTGTGCTGTGCCAGAGCTCTGGAGCTGCAGTGGGAGCTGTGTTGTGCCAGCTCCTGTTCCCACAGAGCCCCTTGGTGCTGCCTCCCACCAGGACACAGAGCAGGTGCTCTGGGGCAGGGAGAAGCCAATGCTACTCCAGTAACCAAAAAAGTGCCTTTTCACATGGGAAAAGGATGAGCTGGCAGAGCAAAGCCGTGGAATCGGAGCACAGCTCTGAGGAGGGCCAGGGGAATATTTGATCCTGCTGAGGAGGAACCTCTGCAAGCATCAGGAGCTGCCTGGGGAGGAACCCTTGCAGGGGAGCAGCTCCAGGAGCAGCTCTGGCCCATTCCCGAGGGCGGGAGCAGCGTGTGGCACACGGGGATGTGCCCGGAGAGGGGCACACACACAACCTGCTCTTTCTCATTTCCAGTAGCCCTAGGGGCCTCAGGGTGGGTACAGTCACAGCACATTTTTTGATGCCTACAGTCCAGATGCATCTGATAAATGGAGCTCCCAAGCAGGGTACACAGACAGCATCCTGGTAAGTGCCTCGGCAGGAAACGGTGGGCTGGAATCTCACCCCAGTGACTCCAAACTAACTTGTAGGTTTAGTCCTCTAGCTATTAGGATTCTGGAAAATAAGGGGGCAGAGAAGGAAGCAGTCACTGAAGATGCACCATGATCTATTATAGGAAAGAGAAGAAAATATGGGATGCTGCCAGAAAGGAAAGAAGGTATGATAAAAGCAAGGGATGTAGTAAGTAGGGTTGGTCGAATAGTATTTGGCGAATGTATTTGACAAATTTCCCAGGTCCTCGTCAAATATGGCACGTGCACTCTGCAGTCCTGGATCAGCTGTGTAACGGGCCAAATACTATCTGCTGAACACTGGCAACATGAATTATCCTCTACATCTGCCTATTGTTTTTCTTCCCAGTCCTGAAGCGAGTTTGGCAGTAAATAATTCCAGACCAAGTAGAAAGTTGTTCTGCCATGTGGAATCCCACGCGGTGCATGATGAACAGTATGCAGTGGCTGTGGCTTCTGATGGCATTGCTGAGCAGATATTTTTCACCATGGGTAGTCCTTTTGGACATGACAGGCCCCCAGCACGTGTTTTGCCTAGGCTTGATGGGATGTTCTCGTGGCAGGCCTGAAGACCCCTCAGTGTTTGAGCCTCCTCTTTGATTTGGTTAGCGCTGTTTTAAGGTAACTGCATTATATAATGGCCACATATCTCTGAGCCTAATTTAAGCCAGAAATCCTAATTGCTATGTGAAACATGAAATGCATTATCATCTTAATAAGCCTTCCTAATCGAATTAGTTTTGTCCCATATTTAATTTAGTCTTTGTCCTGGAGAAAATTAAAGCAGCAAAGGAAAGATTTGGTGTAATTGTCCTTCAGCCCATGTGGAGCTTTGACAGTCTGATGTCATAACGATGTGTAATGACTTGTTATGTGGTTACTGAAGGTTGAGGAGCAGATACCACTCTACATTCTAATGCTGTCCTAAATCTCTGGAGAGTGTTCCTATTTAATATTCCTATGACATGTTGCTTAATCAGAACTTTACTCTTGCTGTTTCCCGAACTCAGTGCTGTCATCATGATGATTACTGGGGTACAATATATCCTCTTTCGTGTTTCTCACCCTGTAAAATCTTCCTCTTACTAGTTTGGGAAGTTCCTCTTTACTTTCAACTTAATCTCAGATGAGAGGGATACATTGCACTGAGAAATCTGTATGGGATGACCAGAGTAACCTATTTCCCTGATATTTTTGGCCCTTTGCTCACCAGAAGCAGGTGCTTCAGCTCAAATGACAATACCATTCACGTTGGAGCACCTATAAATATATATATTATGTAGTGCTGAGTAGGGAGAAAATCCATGGGGAAAAAGCAATTCACTCTGAATGTTTGCACATGCAAATTTTAGATGCATAGAACTGTTGAGCCCACTTAGTTTCTCTGATCTCTTTATTTCCATGCACTTCCTTATTTTCTCTAATTGTTGTCTCAAGATGCTCCCTGCATGTGACCAGCCTCTGCAAGGAACAACTCTCATATTCTAGGTCTCAGTCTTTCTCAAGTTGATTCTGCATGAGAATGGACCTCTCAAACCTCTGACCCTGGAGTTTTACTTTCTACGTTTGTGTAGAAAGCCTCTTTGACAGATTGGGTGTAAGGGGCCAAATTGAGTCATTTAGGATCAAATCAGACCCCAAAGTGTTTGGTTACAGGTGCAATTGTCCAGTTTGGGAAAAGCCCAACTCCACCCTGATCCAAAGCTGCTCAGGCAGAGCTTCTTAACTATTCCCTTTGTTCTGTGGGATTTCAGCTGACCCTGTGGGGGATGTGCAGGGACAGACAGCTCTGTCCTGGCATTCCCTCTTGGACTCTCTTGGGTTCACTTCTCCCCCACTCCCTGGCAGAGCAGGAGGAGGTTGGCTCAGTCCCTTGACTCACCTTGTGTTTGGCTGGTGAGCAGGAAGGTACATTTGTGCCTTCCTTTCTCTCAGGAGTCAATTTTTATTGTGGCAGTGACCATTCCTGCCATTTCTTAATACTTGAGGGGTCACAGGGTCAGTGTCCAGTTTGCATAGCTGTCACATTTTCCTGTTCTCTATTCATATAAACACATTTGCAGCGTGACTCAAATCTGTCCAAGAGGCAGGAACTGTCCTGAGGCTGTCTGTCACCTCCCTAGAATATGGGCTGTTCTGTCTGCACCTCGAGCAGGGCACATAAAGATGATGCAGAACACAGGAGCAATGACTTATTTATTGTCCCACCTACCAGGAGCATAGCTCTGGGCAACACTAACAATTAGCTGCATGCTTCTGAGAAAGATCTGGCATAAGTTGGCATTTGGGGAATGTCTTCTGCTGAAGTGGCCACTCGGATGAAATATTGCAAGTGAAGGACTTTGGTTTTGTTGAGGAGGATGTGAGGGGCTGCAGGGGGATGGAATCTCACTTCACTGCTCATTTCTTTGCAGCCTTGTGGATGATCGGTGTGTTGTACAGCCAGAAGCAGGTGATCTTAACAACCCACCCAAAAAATTCAGAGGTAAGTTGGTCAGACAGCTCCTTACCCTTCTGCTCTGAAAAGATTCTTTGATTCTTCTTCTAAGATTGTTCTTCGTAAGAAGAATCTTTTCAAAGATTCTTCTTTTGTGCGGTGGCGTGTAACAGTTTCTGACCTCCGTGCTTTCTGTAGCGTATTTTAGTGTCATCTTCTTCCATGAATGACAGCTTATGAGGAAAAATGTGTGTGTGGGGAATGTCTGAGTCAGCCCCACCCAGTGGGATGGGGGAGAGAACTGGGAGAGGAGGAAGAGTGTTCAGATAAAGAAGTTTAGTAGGTGATGGATTGATTTCCCATGGGCAGGCAGGTGCTGGGCCAAGACAAATGCCAACTCTACAGGTGCTCCCAGCTCTGTATCCCAGCCTGATGATGATCCCATGGTCTGGGATGTCCCTGGGCTTGGCTGTGCCCCCAGCACTCACAGGTGAGGTGAGCAGCAGAGATCTGCTCAGCAGTCACTGACACATCCCTGTGTTATCAACAGCTCCCAGCACAAATCCACAATGTGGCTCTACCAGAGCTGCAAAGGAATTGAACTCTGTCCCAGCCAAAGCCAGGAATGAAGAAGGCTTCGAGAGGGGATGGAGTTGAGGTTGTCAGTTATTTGCTTTCAAGGATCCCTGGGAATTTCATTTCTTTTTCTCCATTCTATCACACCTTCTTTCTAATTACCCAGTACCAAACCTCAGGGAGGAGGGAAATAAAAAGGAGCAAGTGTTTGCCACAACTGTTGTTATCTGACCTAATTTGATATGAGCTACCTTGGGCTTTGCTTTCGTTCTGCCAGGAGATTTATGCTCAGTGATAAGAAATGAGTGCTCTGCTTTTCACAGTTTGGCAAGGGCTGAGTTGTTCAAGAAGGGCCTCAGACAGGAAGAGAAGCACTCACTGGGATTTTGTTTGCAAAGACCTTGAATTCTTTTTCTGAGCCCTGGGTTGCATCTTTTACCCAGAGGATAACTCAGCCAAATATTCTACACTTTTGGGCTTGATTTTATTGTTTCAGATGTAGCAGCAGCTGCCTGTCTTCTTTCTTTGGATGAATCTTGTTTCCTTGGTTATGCTTTGCCTTTATCAGGGCCTCAGGATCACTGTCATTCTCTTCAGGTTTGGCCAGAACTGCAGGTGATTGCCCTTGAAAACCATGCACAATCTGTTCTGCTACTTTTGCTCGCTGTTATTTGGGTGTTTTAGGGTTGTTTTTTTTTGCCATGACATGATGTTGCATATAATGAAACTCTTTTTAAAATATTGCTGAAGCCTGCGAGTTCTTGTTGGTTTTTCTCCCTTTTTCCTGGAAAACTGCTGATAATTGAAACACTAGAGAGGCAACCTGGGGAAGTTCAGCATTCAGTGGTAAGCTCTCCAAGAAAGAACAATGTTTGTTATGTGAAGCAGAGCCTTGACTTGAGGCGTTCTTGATGTTAAAATGGTATGGAAGAATAAAGCCAGATTTGACTGTGACTGCTGGGTGCAGAAGGAGGTGGAGAGAGAGAAAAGAATGAGAAAAAAGCAATTCTTGCCTGCACAGTTTAGGAACTGCAAGTACAGAGAGACATTTGTCTGACATAAAACACCGTGGTTAGACATTGTAAATGTTCTCATATTACTTATAATTTATACAGGGAGAAAGAATGGTGTGAACCTTTTCCAACCTTTGTAGTTACTTTAGTGAAGCTTTCATGGGGAAGTTTATGCTTAATGGTAAATGGCAACAAAAGCCATAAAATTTTAGCAGGCTTTTCTCTTATTTATACACATACTTTGTAAGTGTAGTCTGAGATAAAATGCTTTCCATGATAAATACATTCAGAAGAAGTAATAAAGGAGTTTATCACCCCATCTTCACCAGAAATGGAAAATATCCCATTTTTATGAAGTTGGGTGGGGCTTGGAGCGAGCTGGGAGAGGGGAGGGTGTCCCTGCCCATGGCAGGGGGTGGAAGGGTTGGGTTTTGAGGTCCCTTCCACCCCAAACCATTCTGTGGATTGTGTTGGTCATCACAGCAGCTGCAGGCCTGAGCAGTGGGGTCAGGCACTGCTCATTACCAAGGAATGCTCAGAAATCTTCTTGCAGCAAGAGGAAAACGAATCAAATGGAAATGACTTGTGTTATACCCTTAGAGAGGACTGGAAAAACACTTCTGTGGTTCTGTGACCTGTGTTATGTCCTGTGCTCCAAGTGTCCAGGTGCAGGTCAGGCCCCTCCTGGGAGGGACACCGAGCCTGTCACCTTTGGCCAGGCTTGGGGATCTTCTTTTTGCTATAATTTTTTGAGAAGTGCCATTTTGAGCTTCTTGGAGCAGATCTGTCTTCTGTGGGCAGATGTAAAACAGTTGTAAATACAAATTTCATGCTTAATCAACGTGAGGAGAGATGTCTAGAAGCAAGATTGGCTGCTGAGATATGCATAGATGACTCCAAGAAAATTCAGTGTGGGACTCAAGCCTGTCTATCCGGTGGCAGAATGAATCCATCCTGCTTCTTTCCCTAACCACAGGTGCTCCAGGTTGTAAAAAGTCATGTTGCCAAGGCTACATTTAATCACTTGCATCTGGTGGCAGCAGCAAGGCCCTGGTCTAGAGGGTGGGGGATTTTCTTTCTTCTTCAGAGCCTTGAAATGGAGCAGAGCTGCTGTGCACTGAGTGGGGGTGTGTGCACCATCCTGGAGAGAGGGATTTGGCAGCAAAGCTTCACTGTGAGTATTTTCTGTCACTGAGCACTGATAACCTGCTGGTGCTGTGAAACCAGCCCTGCCTGGGGAGCCTGCTCCTAAAAACAGCCCCTTCCCAGCCCAAATGGGGCTTTGTGTGCTGGGAGCTGAGTCCTTGCAGAAGGATTGGCTTTGAGGCAGCGAGGGCAGCTGGGGCTGTGCTGGGACAGGAGGATGTGCACAGGCTGCAGGGACAGAGCTCTTCAGCCTGCACAGGCATCCTGAGGACACCAGCACTGACTTTCTTGGCAAAAGTTGTGGGATAAGTTGGCTGACAGATGGATCTGGTGGTGGGGCAGCCCTGGAAAGGTGCACGAAGCAGCTGAGACTCAGAGCTGGTGGTGTTCAGGCTTGGAGTGTGGAGTAAAAATATAAATTAAATAGTTTAAAAAAAGAAGATTTGCAGGGTTATTAGATGGAAAAAAGTGAAGTGCTGGAGTTGGGAAGAACTCCAGAGGAAGTTAGTGCAGCTTGAGTTCCTGGGAGTGTTTACCTGCAGTTGTTTCACGTGGTAAATGCTGTGGTGCCTCTAGGTCATTAAAATACTCATTTGAGCACTTGAAGATGTGAAGGCTGATTCTTTTTCTTACTCTTTTCCATCCCAAGCAGAATTACTTAGCACCTGAGGTCAGTGGTTTGAGGTTGGATGGTAATTATGGTCTAAGATTTCAGTGGAATTTTTTTTTTTATTCTGGCTTTCTCTGTCCACTTTAAATGCAGTGGTTTGGGTGTGTTTGGGTTTTTTGTTCAAGTACAGCATTTCTCTGGCCCTTCGTGCCTCCAGCTCCAAACAATTCAAAAGTCCTCTAGAACTGCTTTTCAAAATGTGAAGTTGAAGAGTACATTGATTAGGGCGTTTCTTTTTACTAACTTTATTATGCAAAATGGGTTTTTTTTACTTAACTGTTATAAATGTACTGTGTACAGATGAGATTCCTGGAAGAAATCCTACTTGTATGAGTCTCCAAAAAAAGAAAGAGTGTGACATTCCCTTAGTTATCTGCACTACTTTAAACAGAAAAGACATTTAATGTTTTTATTAAGCTCTAATTGCCATCTTTGAGTGTGACTGTGCAGCTGAAGAGTGGCTATAAATGAATTTCCTTTTAACGTGCGTGGATTGATGTGGGAGGTGTGAACTGGAGCTGACCCTCAGCTGGGCCAAAGCCCCACATTTAACTGGAGATCATTCCTGAAATGCACACAGAGATGCTTTTTGTGGCCTGGCGTGGCGGTGGAGCTGCAGCAGAGCCCGGGGCTGGTGCTGCTCTGGGCTGGGCGTTTGCAGGGTTTTATTTGTGTTCATTTGTAGCAGAGCACAGCCAGCCGTGTTTGTTTAATGCAAGACACTGCTACTACAGCAGAGCAGGCTGGCTGACAGGCTTCTCAGGAAATTCCTTCCAGCTCTTTATTTGGGATGCAGAGCTGGCTGCCAGCCTTGCAGCAGCTCTGCAAGAGCTCCTTGAAACTCTGGCAAAAAGGGCACTCACTGGGTTAATTTGTCCAGCAGCTCCCTCCTTCCAGAACATTGTTTTAGTAGTTGCTGGGCAACACTCTTTTTTTGGCAGGATGTTCAAGGAATGAACCCATATCTTAGACTTAAAATACCCTCATGGCGAGGCAGAAGAGGAGTAGTTCAAATTCTGTTTGTTCTTTTGATCCTAATCCGCGCTGTGCTCCTGGGGCTGCTGCCTCTGCAGGTGCTGGGGGCCAGCTCTGGGGGACTGAGCCTCGGAGCTGCAGCAGCAGGAGCTCCCTGGGCACCTTTGATTTATAATTACATGGGTATAAAACTGTATTTAGTATGGATCATGGGATGGTTGGGTTGGAAGGGATCTTGTAGATCATCCATTCCCACCCAGCCATGGCAGGGACACCTCC
Organism: Parus major; assembly: GCF_001522545.3. NCBI lineage: Eukaryota > Metazoa > Chordata > Aves > Passeriformes > Paridae > Parus > Parus major. Next base: position 19,030,954 of record NC_031781.1, read on the forward strand.
CACTGTCCCAGTGTCCAGCCCCAATGTCCAGCCTGGCCTTGGGCACTGCCAGGGATCCAGGGACAGCCCCAGCTGCTCTGGGAATTCTGTGCCAGGGCTCTCCACCCTCCCAGAGAGCAATTCCTGCCCAATATCCACAGTTTTGATGGATGTTCTTGAGTTATCCCTGTGCTAAGCACTGAAGAAGTCAGTGTGCTCCCACCTGGCAGAAATGTTTCATATTTTGTCTTCCACAGCTTTGCCATCACTGATCTGAAGCCTCCCCACTCCTGCTTTGTGTTACGTGCAGGAAACTCCATATGAAGGAAAAATATGAAGGAAATATTCATGCAGGTCTGCTGGAGGCTCTGGAATTCTGCTGCACACATACACATTATTTACCCTTATTTAGCCAGGGCAAGCTTGTTTATATTTGGCATCAGGGCTGAGATGAGGGATTCTTTCAGTAGAAGGGTCACATACATAATTTTCCCAAACATTTCTGAAAATTAAAAAACAAGCTAAAACAAATAACCAGGTCCCTCTGCCTGTTGGTTTTGGAGGAGCATGAGCAGCAGATAGAGTGCCCTTTGTAGGCTGTGGGGTGACTCGGTGCCACCCCTGTGTTCATCCTGGATTTTCTGTGGGATCAGCCTGAGGTTCCTGTGTTCAGCTTCCAGCAAGTGGGAGCCTTGACTCCTGGTGCTCTCCAGGCACACTTTTCCTGCTCTGCTGTGAGGAAAGGGATGAGAGCAGCTTTTGAAGCTTTGAATTGTTTGACTCAGCTGAGTTGGAGTGGGTGTTGTGCAGGGGATGGAGCTGGAACGATGGGCAAGGGGATGGGATGGACCTGAGCTGCACAGCCAAGTTTGGGCTTCTTTTCCTTCTGAACATGGAGCTTCTAATGCTGCTGAAATGCTTGGATGCATTAATTATTAAGGTGCCTGGATTCCTTTAAGGGATATTTAAACTAGAGTCTAAATATGGCTTCTTTTTTCCCTCTGCTATTAGCAGTTCAAATAGCAGGATTTGTTTTTCATGCAGGAAGCAGAACTTTGGGGAGTGCCTGAGTGCTGAGGCCAAAGCCTTCTCACAGAGACATCCATCACTTGCAGTAGAAACTCCTTTCCAATTTTGAGATGTCCAAGTCAGATTAAAATGCCTGTGCTGAATTCCAGAAGTAGAAAGTGGAACATAATAGTGAATATCCCAACCAACTTCTGTTTTACAGCCAAACACCATAAAAAGAAAAAAGGTGCCCCTTACCCCCTTTCCAAAAAGAGTAAAAATCAAAATAAGTGTAAAATCTAAATAAGCTTTTAGGTTGTTTGATGGAAGAGAAAACTGGATAACAATACAGTCTGTTGTTGTGCCTATAATTTTTTTTTAATTCAAAATTGAAGCATTGAGCATTTTGAGTAAAAAAAAACCTTTCAGTCTTGCTGAATTAGGATATAGTTAAATCTAAAATACATTTTTCTGCCTTGATGAGGAATCTTTCAGTATTTATAGAGCTGCACTAGAAAACTGCCAACTGCTCGTGCACATTTGAATTTGCTGCCCTTTATAAGATGAAGAAATCCTGAATCCTGTCTCTGAATTGTGAAACTTGAGCCCACTGCAGCCTACGAGCACGCAGATGTTGGGGACAATTGTCACTGCAACATTTTAGGTGTTTAAAAAAAGCTGGGGAGTTGGAAGTGTTGCTTTTTCGTGCAGAAAAGTTTGCTAAGGCTTGGGACAGCCAGAGCAGGGGGTGCAGGAATCAAAGGGAAGCTTGGTTGGGTTTTTTTATCGCAGAGAGGGAATTGGAAAACTGTTTTTATTTGATTTCCTTCATCCCTTGCAGTGTTTCTTTACTGGCCTGTGGAGCCAGACAAGTTGGTGGTGTAGTCAGCAATTAGTTGTGATGGAGTTCCAGGGTATGCCAAAGACATCCTGGCTCTGTGGTGCTTTGTTCCCCAGAGCTGCTGGGGCTGTCCCTGGGTCCCTGGCAGTGTCCCAGGCCAGGCTGGATGGGTTTGGAGCACCAGGGACAGTGGGAGGTGTCCCTGCCATGGCAGGGTGGGAATGGGATGAGCTTTAAGGTCCCTCCCACCCCAAACCCTTTGGGGATTGTGTGTTGATGTGCTTAGCAGAGATAAATGACTGGCTGGAATTACTGGCTTCATGAAGGTGCTGAGGATTTTCTCTGGGTGCCTCTGGTGGGGTACTGAGATCAGTGGGGTCTGTGTGGCTCGGTGACAGCTGGGGACAGTGAGCAGCTGGCTCTGGGAGGCTGCAGAGCCTGGCTGGGCTCTGTTGGTTTCCCTCTTGCTCTGTGGCCAAACAGCTGTCTGCCAACTTCTGGGTTTCAGGTGCTTTCATCTGGGATGTTCTGCGTGGAGATGAAGGCAGAGCAAAGCCCCTTTGAAGCAGAAAGTGCCATTAATATGCATAACTGGAACGCTGTGTGAAAGCCAATCTGTTGGTTCAGGTACAGCAGAGGAAGGAAGGGGATTTATTTGAACTCCTGGGGAGAAGTTTGGTCCGTGCTCTTGGTCCATCTGCAAACGTGGGTGGCAGTTCTGTCCTCATCAGTTCTGTGTGGGACAAGACTGTCCTAAATTTGTGTCCTAAAATTGAAGAAAAAAGCAAAATGCTCTTTTGAATATTTATTCTTTGTCAACTCTTGCGGGTCTGAGCCTTTTCCCCGTGGAAGGCTCAGGGTGTTTCAGGTAGGATCGAGGAAGGGATTGCCAAAAAGCAGTGCTGAGCTATTAAGTAGAGCAGTTCTGTTAATAAACCTGGTCCCAACCTTGTAGACAAAAGAATACTGTGGCTTTGTTGCCATAGTTTCAGTGCAAAATCTGACCTTAGCTACAATAACATTCGGTTAGAAAGAACTAGCTAATCAGTTTTCTAAAATTAGTGTGTTCCCTAGTACATAAGCCAGTATGAACAGGATATTTAATGAAATATTATACTTAGTCACAAGAGCCCAAGGGAGTGAAATGCCTTGATGAATTGTGGGGGTGGGGTGACATTGGTGCCTATCTTTTAATATAGCAAAGTTATTAACATTTGTGGCTTAATATTTAGAGTAGTCAAGTGTGTTTTTCTGTGCCCCCCATTTATTCTGCTCTGTTCCCTCTGGAAGGCTCTCAGAGTCTGTTCAGAGCTGGCAGGAATGGGATGCTGGGGATGCTCATCAATCCCAAGTGCTTCCAGAGGACCTTCAGGTGAACCTGAGGGTGGCTGGTGTGTTCCTGCAGAGGATGGAGCCTCACTTGTTCAGAAGGATGCAGACAGATGGATAATGTCATAAATTGTGTGGAAAAAGCCCTGTGTGAGAGGACAGAAGTCTGCCAGGTACTGGGAACATCTTGAGCTGTACACTCATTATCTAAAGTGCTGGGACACTTAAGGGAGAGGCTCAGGGAAGGTGTGGGGTGTAAAATCCTGCTGGCAGTCCTGAACACCCCTCTGAGAGTGAATTTATTGTGCCCAGGCTCACTGACATGGCCCTGGGTGATTTTATCCAGCAGTGGTAACCCAGAGCCAAAGATTTCTTTCTTTGCAGTATGGGGGCAGTGATGAATTATTGTTTTCTTATGTGCAAGTTGTTATTTGGGTATAAATATAAAAAATACAAAATAGGCAAGGCTGGGTGGGCTGTCTGTCCTTCACTTCTGTTTGGAGCTCTTTGGAGCTGTGTGCACCTGCTGTTGGGTGCTCAAGACACCAAAATACATGGGGAAAGGTTTTTTTTTTAGACAAGAATTATCTAAAAGATGCTTCCCAATTCGGGGAGCTTTTGGAATTTGATCCTCAGTGAGTTTGAGTTACCAGTGGATCATCACCTCTTGTGGCAGGGCTTTGCAGCTGAAGTTAAAAGTGCTTGTGTTCAGTCAAAAGCAGCTTAAGGACGTTGCCAGGACTTAGCTGTGGGCTGTGCTGGATGTGTGGAAGCACAAACATTTGGTGCCAAACTCACTCAGGTTTGGTTCAGAAAAGCATTTTCAGCTTGGAAGTGCTGACACTTGCAGGGCTGAGCCTCAGGCACAGCCTCTTGGCTTGATGGTTCCTGAGGAGCACTCAGGGAAGGTGTGATCCTGCTGGATCCTCCAATTCACATCTAGATTTGCATGTTGGTGCTTCAGGAGTTCTGTTTTTAGGTCTGCCTTCCCCAGTAAGCTTTAGGGAACCACATCTGGCCTCTCAAGCTTTTTCCCCTGGACGTTTCTCTGTGGCCAGGTTTGATTTCCTCTCATGCCTTGACTTGCTGTGGTCATGAGGTGTTTGGTTGTTCAGAGGAGCAGGTGAAGGTGCTGTGACACCCCTGGGGAGCTCATCTGAGTCAAACTTCAGTCTGTTCTGTATCATTCCCCTTCTTCTGCTTTTAGGACACAGCAAAGTTCTGTGCTGCTCGCAGTCGCAGGAAGTTACACTAAAGACTTCACTTATTTCACTTAAATAATAAGGCTTTATACTTCAGAATCAGTTAGAATTCAAAAATATTCTCAGTTTAGGTTATTTATGTAAGAAGATAAGAAATAAATACGCAGAGTAGCCGTATCTAGGAGTCCTTACAGGTGCTGTGTCCCAGTGCCACGTGGAAGTCATTAGTCCAGGAGGAACCCAACCCAGAAGTTAAATAATTTCACTTCTGGTTTTCTGGGCAGCCTGAGCAGGAGTCCTGCCTGCAGTGGTGGTGTGTCAGGGAGGTAAAGCTGGGAGTGCTGGTGTTTGAGAGCAGTCAGGAGGAGGGTGGTGAGGCAGAGCCAGCCATAGAAATGTGCTGAGAGGGGAGCCAGCCCTTGCCAGGTGCCGTCAGCAAACGCTCTGTGCCACTCACATCTTCCTCCTCCTCCTCCCTTCCCACACTGCTGGAATGTTCTGCCCTTCTCCTTGCAGGATCTGGACTCATCCTCCAGGATGAAGTGTGGTACTCGATGTGTCAACAGCTGAGTGTGATCCCTGTCCTTCAGCTCCTGCTGCAGTTCTGGCAGCTGCATTCCTCACTGCTGGCTGGGGATGGAGGTGCCAGTGCTCATCTGAGTGCACAAAAACCTCCAGGCTTTCCTGCCTCACTTGAGAGTTTGGGATCCAAACTCCAGGAAACAAGTGAGCTGTTGGTGAAGGTTCTTGTCTCTGAAAACTGCTTTGTGTTTTTTTGCCATCCAGAGAGGGGTTGGCTGCTTTGGGGTCAGTCTTGAAAAGCACCTGACTGGATCTTTAGGAATAAACTGTTTGTTTCCTTGCTTGGCAACTGGCTGGCTGGGGGTGGGGAGCTGCAAAAATCCTGGATTAGCTTTAGTGGCCCCTGACAAATGTGTAAAAGAAGCCTTATGTCTCACTTGAGTGTGGAGACACCAGAATAGCCATTACAGATTGACACTGAGTGCAGTGTTCCTTGAAAATTTTATTCTAATGAACAAATATTCAGTCAGAGAGAGACTTAGGTGTTAGGGCTAACACTTCTTCATTCCTAATTTGTGAAAATAGTCAGCCCTGAGCCCTCAGTGTTGGCAATTATCATCTGTTTTGGTTATGTAACACTCAGAAGTTCAGTGAAAACACAACTCCTTGTGTTGTGGCCTTTCTGTAGCTCTCAGAGAGATGTTCAGAGTAAGGAATCTCCTGCAAGCTCTGCTGACAGCAGAGAAACCACTGAGGGAGCCCTGCTACAGGATCCTCCCCTGACTGAACCAGAAGAGTGATGCCTGAGCTGGGTTTTATTGAGGATACAGAGAGCAGAAGCAATCTGGTAGCACTTAGACCTTGCATTTTGTGAATGTCAACCCTTTTATTTGTCGAGGTTAAAAATTATACAAGCAAAAAATAAACACAGAACTTGCAGGCATGAGGAAGTGAGGGAGCTGGATGAGGGAGCAGCCATCCTGAAATGGAAAAAAAGCTGAGCTAGAGCTGCAAAAATGCTTTTCCTCCCGTTTGGAGCAGCACATGATCTCCAGCCAGCAGCAGTTGGCTTTGGCCAGCCCCAGGGACAGAGGTTTGGGCTGCTGGTGGCCCAGCACGCTGGGAGCCAGCCCAAAGGGGCTGGTCTGGGCTGGGAATTCCAGCCCACAGCTGCTCCTGTTCCAGTGTTGCATTGTCAGAGAGGGAGGAATAAATCTCAGCATTATTAGAGTGTAACAGCAGCAGTGTGTGAAGAGGAAGATGCAGTCCCCTTGCAGCCCTCTGAAGGGGAGGACAAGACCTGGCTGTTTGCTTTGGTGCTTCCCCAAACTCCTCCCAAAAGCAGGAATTGCTGTGCTGATCTGGCCAATGCTCCATTTGGAAATCCAATCCAAAATCACAGCTTGGATTTACCAGCACCAAAGGCCTCCAGGAAAGCACCAAGTGCTGGATCTGTGATGTTGTGTGGTCACAAATGGCTCCAGCACTCTCATGTGCATTTAGCTGGGGTTTTATGGCAGATGCATCCAGGTGCCTTTGACTTCTTGCTCATGTCTTAACACCTGGATTGAGCAAAGAGGCTTTTTGGAGCCAACACTTTTGTGCAGTTTTGCTGAGGTAGTGTGGACTCACTTTGTTCTGAGCTTCAGAAGTGCATTTTCTCATGTCCCATACTCAGGTGATGGCCACAAAAAGTGATGAGAAATGGAGGTGCTGTAAGGGTGACTGGCTCACCACGTTTTCCTGGGGACTGAGAGCTGTGTGTTTGCTGCAGGAGCCTCTGGCAGGGTCATGGGATGGAGGCTCTGTGGGGAGAGTGCACAGTGCATCCTCAGTCAACAGCAGTGGCAGCACCCTGAGCTCCTGCCTTGGGCACTGGAGGTACATCTGAAGGAAATATAGATTTTACAAATAACGTTCTTGCTTGGCATTGACAAGCTTTAAAATAAATGAAGAATTTCTTTCCTCCCACTCCCTGTCAGGCAGATGGCCTTGGTCATGAAGAATGACAATGAGGAGAAGATCCTTCAAATATGATCTATAAGTTTTAATCCCAAATATAATTTTTTCCATATGCAGCCTGTCATGTGCTGCAAGTTTTTGTGTTCTGTGAAGATTTGGGCAACTTGACAGATGATAATTCTGCGTTAGGATCAGAACTTGCCTGCAGAGAACTCTGGGCTTTAACAGCTTATTTGTATTTCAGTCTCCTTACAGGTTCAAGTGTGTATTTCTATATGTATACATAAACAAATAAACATTGTAGGAGAAAGGAGTACAGTATATAGAGATGATTTTGTATTTAATTGTAGTAGCTTATGCTATGACTGTCCACTAATACTTCACAGCAGCTCCTTTCAGTCTTAATATCACGGTTGACATTTAATTTGTAGTTTTTTATTTATGCAAAAATAACAGAGGACGTGTTTTCCTATTTATTTTTTTAGTATCTAGGTGCAGTTACCTTGAAAGACCAGAGGGCATCACCAGAGCTGCTCAGTGTTCCCAGTCCTCAGTGCTGAGCAGTACTGGGAGGACCTTGAAGGCAGAGGAGTAGCAGGGAGAGCTGTAAAGGGAAGAAATGTGATGAATTCTTTGCCTCTGTGCAGTGTTTGAGAGGAAACCCTGCAGCTGGGCTGAGGCTGAGCTGTTTCAGGATGTGTTTCCAGAGGGGTGTCACAGTTCCTGTGCTGCCTCTGCACCCACTCAGTGGGGAGAGGGAATCCTGTAAGGATGGGAGGAAAAATCCTTAGCAAGGTTTTGAGATGTGGAGTATTATTCTTCCCACTGATGAGTAAAACAATGTTCAGAATTGAATGGGAGAAAATATTCTATTTTTCTAACTTCACCATGAATCCCTTACTGAGAAAAAATATGAAAATACCCAAGATTGTGAAATTCAGCAGAAAAGAAAAAAAAGCACCACCCTAAACCTCAGAGAAAAAGTCAAGTTCTTTGGGAGGGGAAAAAAAATCATAAAAATTGGTTGTTTCCAGGCCCTTTCCAGGGACAGGGGATTTTTTTGAGCAGAAATTCCTTCCTTTGGGCTTTCAGTGTTATTTTCATACCTGATGGCTGCCTGCATTTGTGCAGTACTGAGGATCTTGTGATCCTCCACCGAGGTTTACTCCTGCCTAAAAGCAGGAAGGGATTGAGTGGAGCAGTCTGCATCTCACACTGAATTAATTCCCTCTTGCTGTACCTTGTGTTCCCTCCAGGTATTTCCAGTGTTTACATTTGCTGTTCTCTTTCTTGTACCTTTTCTGTGCAGAAACTTGTGGATTTGCCTGTCTGCTCTGGGTTTTTAGAAGTCTGCTGGGCCTGGTCCTTGCTCTGATGTTTAATGCAGGATTGAAGTTCAATGTTGTGTTGGGAGCTGGATATCAAAGTATTCAAAAACCAAAAATAAAAGGGGAAAAAAATGTGAAGTAAAGAAGCTGCAGCCTTAGACTGAAAAACTCAGGAACTTGAAAAGAAAAACTTTTATCTGTCAGAGATTTTGAAGTGCCTGTCACTTAATGTTCCTTCCTTCAAGTCCTGGTTGGAGGCTCATTTCAGAAAACCACAATGACTCAGCTGCTTTGAATATCTGTTCTGTGGCGCGTGTTGGAAGCTCCCAGAGCTTCTCTCGCCTCCAAAGGTGGTTTTTATTGGTGGATAATTCACTGCCAGTATCTTGTGCACTGTGCTAATTTAAACCACACTTCCAATATTTAGATTTTTGAAGTGTAAAGGCATAGTGCCCTGATATTGGTAAGTGGAAAGGAGGACATTTGTGTACAAATATTATTATTTTGTGAGTGTAAAGCTGAGCTTATCTAGATTTTTGTTCCAGATAAATGCTGAGTTCCTCTGTACAGCACTAAATGTTCTCAAGGGCAAGGCTTGCCTTGTGCTGTTTTATGTCCTCAGGCTCTTTGGGAATGGTGTGGAGAAAGTTGGTTCTGGACAGAGCTTTTGCTGAAGCAGTCAGGTGGCCTAGTGAGAGTTCCTGGATGTATCAAAGAGAATTCTTGAGCAAGTCCTGTGTAAATCCACACAAAGCAGAATGAGTGAACTGTCCAGGAAGGAAGCACGTGGCTGTGGTCAGGATTTTTATCCCTGTTTAACACTCAGAAGCCTGAGGATGTAGGAATAGATGACAGGGACTGGATATTTGTGATGATTGGGAAAGGAAGGTGCCCAGTGGAATAACCTTTTCCTCAGACATGGGTCCACAGGAATTCTTTACCCATCTGTGATGGAGCTCACATTTTTTGGGTCATTTCTGCTGTTTCTGAATTCCAGGATTTTGTGCAGAAAAGGAAAATTTGCCTGAAACCTGATTCAATCTGCAACCTGAAATCCTGCAAATCAAGACAGAAAACTGGAGTAGATCTGGTAGTAGAGACTGGACCACCTGACACAACCAGCAAGCATTCTAATGCAATTATGATACAATTAATAATTGGAAATAAAGACAGCAATTGAAACAAATGAAGGAAGAGAAGGGAAAGGAGCAGTGTTAAAGGAAGGAAGGTTCCTGTGAGGGTTGGCTGTGCTGGGTGCCAGCTGCCAGGCAGGGATTTTGGGCTTCTCAGGGAGCCAGTCCCAGCTGTGGCTGGAGTGTTTTGGGGTGCTGAGGTGCTGCCCTGGCTGTGCAGCGATTGCTGGTGCCCACTGTGCAGGGCTGGGCTGGCAGCAATCATCCCCAGTTCCCTGTGTGCATGGAAGTCAGCAATTGGTTGTGATGGAGTTCCAGGGTATGCCAAAGACATCCTGGCTCTGTGGTGCTTTGTTCCCCAGAGCTGCTGGGGCTGTCCCTGGATCCCTGGCAGTGTCCCAGGCCAGGCTGGACATTGGGGTTGGAGCACCTGGGACAGTGGGAGGTGTCCCTGCCATGGCAGGGTGGGAATGGGATGAGCTTTAAGGTCCCTCCCACCCCAAACCCTTTGGGGATTGTGTGTTGATGTGCTTAGCAGAGATAAATGACTGGCTGGAATTACTGGCTTCATGAAGGTGCTGAGGAAGGGTTGCCATGGAGGAGAGCGTGGGGTGGGAGTGGGCAGGAGCCAGCTGCCTGGGGGCCCTGGGGGAGGATCCTGCAGCAATCCTGGCAGCTCCTGCTGCCCAGAGCTCCTGCATTCCTCAGGAGAGCTGGGGTGCTCTGTGGGCATGGCTGGAGCTTTCCCTGCACTGCTGGGGAGGGAGGAGGTGAAGATCTCCTGGGCATGGTGGCCTTCGTGGACCTTCGGGTTTAGTGAAGTTCTTCCTCCATCCTGTGTGCATTTCTACACTGTTTAAACTGATTCACCAGAACACTGGACCTGGCACTCAGTGCCATGGTTTAGTTGATGAGGAGGTGTTAGGTCACAGGTTGGGCTTGACCTCAAAGTCTTTTCCAGCCCAGTTCATTCTGACTCTGCCCCCTCAAGGTGTGCAGAACAACTCTGTTACTTCCTGGAAAGTCCTCTGCAAATTTTTCATCTGTTACTTCTTTGAAAAGTCCTCTGCAAAGTTTTGATCTAGCAAAAGGGTGTTCTGATGGTGAACTGACAGATCCATCTGCTCCATCACAGTGGGTTTATCAACAGTTTCAGTTTAAATATTTTTAGTGAAAAAGTTGATTTGTGTACATGTAACAGGCATATGGCTTAGAGCTTGTACTCAGCAGCTGTTTGAGTGTATTTATTAGGAAAATTACCACACAGGGATATTTGGTAAGGAAATCTTCTTCTCTGGGGTGAGCTTGGGGTGCTTGAAGTCACTGAGAATCTGTGAGCAGCCCTGGAGTGCAGGCTGGGAGCTGTCTCAATTTAGCGGTCATTTGTGTCCCCAGACGTGGGACACGGTGTCTGAGAGTGTGGGCAAGCTGATGACAACTTTCCAGACATGTTACATCAAAGAAATGGAGATAATGTGCATGAAAATGACAACATTTGGCAGTGTCTGTAGTAGTGCAGCTCAGGGCTGGAATAGCAAATCTGTTCCATCCCTGTGTGCAGCACAGTTCTGTCCCTGCTCTGACCTGCTGTCACACTTCCAGCCTCAATATTGCCTTGTAAAAAGTACAGGATTATTCTCACAGCATCACAGAAGTGATTTGGCTCAGAAACTGCTCTGCAGTGCACGTGATTTTCCAGCAGCTCTTCTGTTTCTCCTCAAACACGGAGTTTTTGTCACATTTTTAACCATACTTGCAATGGCTGCACCTTGTAAAAAAAAATCTTTCAGAGCTCTTTGAATGAGCAGGAGGGGAAATCTGCACGGTGGAAGTGCTGCCCCAGGGCACCACTTAATTAATGAACTTCTGTTCATTAATGCTTCTCTGTTTCTGCACGAGCTGGGGGTCGTGGCAGTACAATTCACTGAGTTTGTGCCAGCCAATATCTTTTGTTTAGACACATAATCCTCTCTTGAAGAAGTTTCCCATTTCACTTACGTGTAGTATCGTAAGTGCTCGTTAATAAAAAATAATGGGTTCATTCTGCAAATCCCTAACCTGCAGTTTGTGTATTTGAGTGGAAGAGTAGCAGGCTTCTGGAATATTTTCAGTGGGCAAAGAGAAGGCATGGTTGGTATTGTGAAGTTCACCTTTTCAAAGTCCAGAGGCTTGGCAGACAAATTTACCTCCTTGCTCCTAGTGGCGTCCTCAGTGAAATGGGAAATACACGTGGAAAGTCCTGAGTGCTCATCCAGATGGAAAAGTTCAGGAAACTGCAGATAATCAGCTTTTCACATCTTTTTCATGTCATTTTTTGGGTTTTTTTAACGTAACTTCTCTATCTTCAGATGTTTTGAGGGGAATTTTTGTTCTGTTTGTACCATTTATCTTGGAATAAGGTTCAGATATTTAATCAGGATTGGCACTTTCCATGATGGAGCCTTTGGATAACATCAGTTTTCTTGGTTTCATTTGGGATTAGCTGAAACAGTTATTTCTGAACCTATTTTTTGGAGCATCTCTAGTACCAAGGACATTTGCAATCCAGCTCTCCCAACTTGTGTCTGCTTTATCACGTGGGAGTTGCTTATTGCATTTGAGAGGTTGAGAATCTTGGTTTGTTTTTCCCAAAGATTGGAATTGCTGTGGGTAAAAATGATTCCTGTGGTCTGCAGGTGAGTAACAGAGTCCTCTGTAACCTCGTGCTGCTGCAGTTTTGCTCTGGAGTCATAAATCTGGGCAGCATTGTTCTCCAGCTGCATGGGGGAGCTGGCGTTGAGCCCTCCTGGAGCTGGGTTTAGGGGCTGGAACCAGCAAGTGGCTCCATAGGGGTGAAGTGGCACCACTCAGGTGTGGTGAAGTCCTGAGAACTCCCCCTGAATTTACAGCAGAGCCAGAGAGGGCTCCAGGAGCTCTTGGAATGCTCCAACGTGGCTGTGAAGCCACCAGGGCTAGGTCTGTCCTTGGGACTAAATTGGAGTGTAAATTGGAGTGTGGCTGCCTTGGGCACAAATGAAATGTCTCCATTTCAGGCTGGCCCAGCACGTCCCCACCAGAGAGTTTCACCTCCTGCTCTGTGCCCCTGTCCTGCTCTGCACACCCACAGTTGTAAATTGATATTATCAAATCTGTGGGACAGAATCAGATTTTTTTTTGGGGTCGATTCTGCTGTTTTTGAATGCCAGGATTTTGTGCAAAAGAGGAACAATTTTCTGAAACCTGTTTAAATTAATCTGCAACCTGAAATCCTGCAAATCAAGACAGAAAACTGGTGTAGGTCTGGAAATAGAGACTGGATCACCTGACACAACCAGCAAGCAGTTCTAATGCAATTATGATACGATTAATAATTGGAAATAAAGACAGCAATTGAAACAAATGAAGGAAGAGAACGGAAAGGAGCAGGCTCTGTTAAAAGAAGATTTCAGTTCATTTTTCTGCACTTGGAAGGTTATTTCTGCGTTGAGGCTACTGACAGAGGTGGTGTTTGTGAGCCAAGATGACTCTTTGCTGACTCTGGGTGGATGTGAGTGTAGGATGCCTTCAGTGGTGCAGCTGGTGTTACTTAATAATCCTTCCAGCCCATCCATCACTCCTGAATCCAGCTTTCTCCCTCACTGATTCATGTGTTAGCATTGTGTCAGTAAGGCAGCTTGAAAGATGGCTGAAAACAGTGAAAATACCTAATTATTGTTCTTTGTGGAAAAGGAAGTTTTTAAATAGCTGTAGCTCGAAGCAGCTTGAATACATTTATTTTCTGCAGAGTTTTCAGGCACACACACAGGATATTCTTTTTACTGGTTGTTGTCTCCAGGATTTTGGGGCAATAAGGGAGGCATTGTCAGCAGAAGTCAGAACTTCTTTGCTTCGTAGCTGGGCATGGAGTTTAAGAAATGAAACTTGTGGTTTTCTTTGCAGGTGTGTTTTAAGTCTTTGGCTCTTCCCAGGAAGTTTTGGTGTTCCTGTGGGTGCTTACAGCCTGTTCTCCGGGGGGATAATCAGCTGTGGGAAAACAAAGAGCCAGAGAAGCTGCTCTCTCTGTTGGAAAATAGGCAGCAAGTTAACAGTGTTTATTTCTGCAGAAGGCTCACACTGGGAGCGTGCACGGAACACCCCTGAGATGGAGATAGCGTGTTCTGCTTCTTCTGCTGGAAGACAATGAGCTAGCAGAGCAGGCAAAAATAAATTGAGTTACATCCCTGGGTTTAAAAAAGAGAGGAGAAAACAGCAGCTCAGTTGAAGGTGAGAAAGGAGCAGTTTCCCTTTAGCAGCTCCGTGCAGCAGGTGAGTCTCACCCCTGTGGGACGCACGGAGCATCCCCAGCATCTGGGATTGTCTTTGCAGGATTTGTTTTAAGCTGCCCCAGGAGAAATTTGGGTTAGGTGTTAGAAAAAGGTTTTATATTGAAAGAGTGATAAAGTACTGGAATGGTCTGTCCAGGGAGGGTGGAGTCACCATCCCTGCGTGTGTTTAAATCGAGACCGGGTGTGGCACTCGGTGCTGTGGTCTGCTTGAGGTGTTGGGGCTGGGTTGGACTGGATGTTGAAGATCTCTTCCAACCTCGTGTTTCTGTGGCTCCCAGGTGCTCAGGTGTGGCTCAAGTGCCCCATGGTGTGTGTCACACAGTGTCACACAGTGTCACACAGTGTCACACAGTGTCACACAGTGTCAC